>NC_046648.1:12807233-13024556 GCF_900324485.2 Mastacembelus armatus
CACCAGTAGAAACCATGGCTGACATGGAAAATGGCCTTACTTGGTACCTGAAGCTGTATGGCAATAGGTAACGTCCATTTTAATATTGAGTTGCTGTTTCAGGGCTTTTCTATTGAGAAAATGCTATTTCGGGGCTCTTATTTTGAAAGGACAAAGTGCTGGAGGAGACTCTTGGGACCTGTTCAAGAACCTAAACTTTATTTTGAATATTCCTTACTATTTACAAAAATGTAATAAACTTACTATAAATAACTGTAGACTTTTATTGTGAAAGTCTCACCATGTCAGAAACCATGGCTGACATGGAAAATGGCCTTACTTGATACCTGAAGCTGTATGCCAAAAAGTACCGTCCATTTTCATATTGAGTTGCTGTTTCAGGGCTATTCTGTTGAGGAAAATGCTATTTCGGGCTTTTATTTTGAAAGGACATGGTGCTGGAGGAGGACTCTTGGGACCTTGTACAAGAATCTGGACTTTATTTTGAATATTCCTTAAAATTTACAAAATGTAATATCTTCCTATATATGACTAGACTTTTCTTCTGAAGTCCAAACATGGCCTGCTGGAGATGACACCATGGCTGACATGTAAAACAGCCACAGAGTAAAATGCTCTAAATAACTGAGAATGGTTGCCCTTGTGTAACAGCATTAGGCCGCCAGTCATTCTTAGTACCAACCACACACAGCTGCTATTGTTTTGTTTTGAGCTTTTGCTATGGTGACCTATGCCCAGAGTGGGGGTGAGGGTGGGGGGGGTGGGGAGGGTGGTACAGAGTGGTCACCATGTGAAACAGCAGTGGACATTTGGCAGCCAGTCATTCTCAATTACCAACCACAGACAGCTGCTATTGTTTTGTGTTGAGCTGTTGCTATGGTGACCTATGCCTAGAGTTGGGTGAGGGTGGGGAGTGGGGGGGGGGGTGGTACTGAGTGGTCCACCAAGTGAAACAGCAGTTGACGTTTGGCAGCCAGTCATTCTTAATTACCAACCACAGACAGATGCTATCCTGCTAATGCATTGTATGTTTTTGCTATGGTCACCTATGCCAGAGTGGGGGGGGGGGGGG
Source organism: Mastacembelus armatus (assembly GCF_900324485.2). Lineage (NCBI taxonomy): Eukaryota > Metazoa > Chordata > Actinopteri > Synbranchiformes > Mastacembelidae > Mastacembelus > Mastacembelus armatus. Next base: position 12,808,306 of record NC_046648.1, read on the forward strand.
GTATTGAGTTATCCCCATGTGTAACATCATGTGACATTATGCAGCCAGTCATTTTTAATTACCAAACATAGACAGCTGCTATGCTGCTATTGCTTTGTTTTGAGCTGTTGCTATGGTGACCTATGCCCAGAGTGGGGTGAGGGTGGGGAGTGGGGGGGGGGGGGTGGTACTGAGTGGTCACCAAGTGAAACAGCAGTTGGTATTTGGCAGCCAGTCATTCTTAATTACCAACCACAGACAGATGCTATGCTGCTAATGCATTGTATGTATTGCTTATGGTGACCTATGCCCAGAGTGGGGGTGAGGGTGAGGGTGGGGGGGGGGGGGGGTGGTATTGAGTTGTCCCCATGTGTAACAGCATGTGACATTATGCAGCCAGTCATTCTTAATTACCAAACATAGACAGCTGCTATGCTGCTATTGCGCAATGAGCTGCTTTGTGTTGAGTAGTTGCTATGGTGATCAAAGGCCAGAGTGAGAGGGGGAGTGACACAGCACTTTACACACGCTGAGTGGAGAAACTGAGAAAACTTCACCTTACAAAATGGGAGGATTACAGAAAAACTATAAGTGCTATCAATATAATTCTTTCACTAACAGTGCCAGGAGGCTTCAACAAAGAGACCGATCCACTTTTTGTGAAGATATTCCAAAAAATGAAGGATTGGTGGCGAGTTAGAAACAGCCTTCATTTGTGTTTCTCTCCAAAAATTGTAGAGATCTTTAGAATGGGAGTGAATGAGAGGTTGAGCAGTCACTCTCTGTCTGTTAGGCCACCTTGTGGAAAAACCGTAGGTCCTATAAAAATATGAACAGCATTGCCTGAAAGAAGACAAAAATCTCTACTACTTTTGAGAAAATTGTGTATGAAGAGTCAAAATTGTGGCCGTGACGGCGAGTTAGAGAGAAAATTTTCCCTAAACTTAACAGCTTCTCCCACTCTAGCGATGACATCACGCACTCTAGCCCTCTCCCATACACACCAATGTAAAATTCAGAAATTTCCTAAAAAAACCATAAAACTTAAACTGCGATTGAAGAAAAAACCGTAATAGATATCAAAAAGCTGTATACAAGACTTATAGATTAATGCCTTCTGACCCGTTTAAAGGTCAAATGGTGTTTCTAGCTGAAAGTATGCTGACACAGTTAAGGCTCAAAGAGGACAAAGTTGAAGGGGATTTTAACGTCCTCTCCATTCATTCCTATGGGAAAAAATTCCCACAAAACCTGGAATATTTCGGAAATTATGAAATATATCGCTGAAAAAAGTAGAAGCACCCATCTCCTCATCGAGCTGCACGCGACGGTGTTTGAATGACGTTTCTACGTCGAACGGTGTAGGACTAGATAGCGACCGAAAAAAACGGCGGAATAAAAAGAAAAAGAAAAAAAATAATAAAGAGAAAAAACGAAGAACATATCTTGGGATTGCTGCTTTGCACAGCAATCCCAACAATAACTGTAGACTTTTATTGTGAAAGTCTCACCATGTCAGAAACCATGGCTGACAAAGAAAATGGCCTCACTTGGTACCTGAAGCTGTATGCCAATAACCAACGTCCGTTTTAATATTGAGTTGCTGTTTCAGGGCTATTCTGTTGAGAAAATGCTATTTCGGGGCTTTTATTTTGAAAGGACAAGGTGCTGCAGGAGACTCTTGGGACCTTGTACAAGAATCTGGACTTTATTTTGGATATTCCTTATAATTTACAAAATTGTAATGTCTTACTATAAATAACTGTAGACTTTTATTTTGAAAATCTCACCATGTCAGAAACCATGGCTGACATGGAAAATGGCCTCACTTGGTACCTGAAGCTGTATGCCAATAGGTAACGTCCATTTTAATATTGAGTTGCTGTTTCAGGGCTATTCTATTGAGAAAATGCTATTTCGGGGCTTTTATTTTGAAAGGACAAAGTGCTGCAGGAGACTCTTGGCGACCTTGTTCAAGAATCTAGGCTTTAATTTGAATATTCCTTACTATTTGCAAAAATGTAATAACTTACTATGAATAACTGTAGACTTTTATTGTGAAAGTCTCACCATGTCAGAAACCATGGCTGACATGGAAAATGGCCTTACTTGTTACCTGAAGCTGTATGCCAATAGGTAACGTCCATTTTAATATTGAGTTGCTGTTTCAGGGCTATTCTGTTGAGAAAATGCTATTTCGGGGTTTTTATTTTGAAAGGACAAGGTGCTGGAGGAGACTCTTTGGACCTTGTACAAGAACCTAAACTTTATTTTGAATATTCCTTATAATTTAAAAAAATGTAATATCTACGTATTAATGACTAGACTTGTATTTTATACTTGAGCTGTTGCTATGGTGACCTAAACGCAGAGTGGGGGTGGGGGTGGGGGGGTACTGGGTGGTCACCAAGTGTAACAGCAGTGGACATTTGGCAGCCCGTCATACTTAATTACCAACCACAGACAGTTCATATGCTGCTATTGCTTTGTGTTAAGCTGTTGCTATGGTGACCTATGCCCAGGGTGAGGGTGGGGGTGAGGGTGGGGGGGGGGGTATTGAGTTATCCCCATGTGTAAAAGCAGTGGACATTATACAGCCAGTCATTCTTAATTACCAACCACAGACAGATGCTATGTTGCTATTGCTTTGTCAGCTGTTGCTATGGTGACCTATGCCTAGAGTGGGGGTGAGGGTGGGGAGTGGGGGGGGGTGGTACTGAGTGGTCACCAAGTGAAACAGCAGTTGACATTTGGCAGCCAGTCATTCTTAATTACTAACCACAAACAGATGCTATGCTGCTAATGCATTGTATGTATTTGCTATGGTCACCTATGCCCAGAGTGGGGGTGAGGGTGAGGGTGGGGGGGGGGGGTATTGAGTTATCCCCATGTGTAAAAGCAGTGGACATTATACAGCCAGTCATTCTTAATTACCAACCACAGACAGATGCTATGCTGCTATTGCTTTGTTTTGAGCTGTTGCTATGGTGACCTATGCCCAGAGTGGGGGTGAGGGTGAGGGTGGGGGGGGTGGTACTCAGTGGTCACCAAGTGTAACAGCAGTGGACATTTGGCAGCCAGTCATTCTTAATTACCAAACATAGACAGCTGCTATGCTGCTATTGCGCAATGAGCTGCTTTGTGTTGAGTAGTTGCTATGGTGATCAAAGGCCAGAGTGAGAGGGGGAGTGACAGCACTTTACACACGCTGAGTGGAGAAACTGAGAAAACTTCACCTTACAAACTGGGGGATTACAGAAAAACTATAAGTGCTATCAATATAATTCTTTCACTAACAGTGCCAGGAGGCTTCAACAAAGAGACCGATCCACTTTTTGTGAAGATATTCCAAAAAATGAAGGATTGGTGGCGAGTTAGAAACAGCCTTCATTTGTGTTTCTCTCCAAAAATTGTAGAGATCTTTAGAATGGGAGTGAATGAGAGATTGAGCAGTCACTCTCTGTCTGTTAGGCCACCTTGTGGAAAAACCATAGGTCCTATGAAAATGAGAACAGCATTGCCTGAAAGAAGACAAAAATCTCTACTACTTTTGAGAAAATGGTGTATGAAGAGTCAAAATTGTGGCCGTGACGGCGAGTTAGAGAGAAAAATTTTCCCTAAACTTAACAGCTTCTCCCACTCTAGCGATGACATCACGCACTCTAGCCCTCTCCCATACACACCAATGTAAAATTCAGAAATTTCCTAAAAAAACCATAAAACTTAAACTGCGATTGAAGAAAAAACCGTAATAGATATCAAAAAGCTGTATACAAGACTTAGAGATTAATGCCTTCTGACCCGTTTAAAGGTCGAATGGTGTTTCTAGCTGAAAGTATGCTGACACAGTTAAAGCTCAAAGAGGACAAAGTTGAAAGGGGATTTTAACGTTCTCTCCATTCATTCCTATGGGAAAAAATTCCGACAAAACCTGGAATATTTCGGAAATTATGAAAGATATCGCTGAAAAAAGTAGAAGCACCCATCTCCTCATCGAGCTGAACGCGACGGTGTTTGAATGACGTTTCTACGTCGAACGGTGTAGGACTAGATAGCGACCGAAAAACGGCGGAATAAAAAGAAAAAAAAAAAATAATAAAGAGAAAAAACGAAGAACATATCTTGGGATTGCTGCTTTGCACAGCAATCCCAACAAAAACGAAGAACATATCTTGGGATTGCTGCTTTGCACAGCAATCCCAACAATAACTAGACGATGCAATTTCTGAAGAAATTGCGTTGGGATTGCCGATCGCCGCGAAAAGCTCGAGGCAGACCGCGTCGCCGAAGCACGTTTTGAATCGACCGATTGCGATAATCGAGAAATACCGACTGTAGTGAGGGTGCTTTCATTTTGAGAAAATGCTATAAACAGGCTTTTATTTTGAAAGGACAAGGTGCTGCAGGAGACTCTTGGGACCTTGTACAAGAATCTGGACTTTATTTTGAATATTCCTTACTATTTACAAAATTGTAATACCTTACTATAAATAACTGTGGACTTTTATTGTGAAAGTCTCACCATGTCAGAAACCATGGCTGACAAGGAAAATGGCCTCACTTGGTACCTGAAGCTGTATGCCAATAGGTAACGTCCATTTTAATATTGAGTTGCTGTTTCAGGGCTATTTTATTGATAAAATGCTATTTCGGGACTTTTATTTTGAAAGGACAAAGTGCTGCAGGAGACTCTTGGGACCTTGTACAAGAATCTGGACTTTATTTTGAATATTCCTTACAATTTACAAAATTGTAATATCTTTCTATAAATAACTGTAGACTTTTATTGTGAAAGTCTGACCATGTCAGAAACCATGGCTGACATGGAAAATGGCCTCACCTGGTGCCCGAAGCTGTATGCCAATAACCAACGTCCGTTTTAATATTGAGTTGCTGTTTCAGGGCTTTTCTATTGAGAAAATGCTATTTCGGGGCTTTTATTTTGAAAGGACAAAGTGCGGCAGGAGAGTCTTGGTGACCTTGTTCAAGAATCTAGACTTTATTTTGAATATTCGTTACTATTTACAAAAATGTAATAACTTACTATAAATAACTGTAGACTTTTATTGTGAAAGTCTCACCATGTCAGAAACCATGGCTGACATGGAAAATGGCCTTACTTGGTACCTGAAGCTGTATGGCAATAGGTAACGTCCATTTTAATATTGAGTTGCTGTTTCAGGGCTTTTCTATTGAGAAAATGCTATTTCGGGGCTCTTATTTTGAAAGGACAAAGTGCTGGAGGAGACTCTTGGGACCTTGTTCAAGAACCTAAACTTTATTTTGAATATTCCTTACTATTTACAAAAATGTAATAACTTACTATAAATAACTGTAGACTTTTATTGTGAAAGTCTCACCATGTCAGAAACCATGGCTGACATGGAAAATGGCCTTACTTGATACCTGAAGCTGTATGCCAAAAAGTAACGTCCATTTTCATATTGAGTTGCTGTTTCAGGGCTATTCTGTTGAGAAAATGCTATTTCGGGGCTTTTATTTTGAAAGGACATGGTGCTGGAGGAGACTCTTGGGACCTTGTACAAGAATCTGGACTTTATTTTGAATATTCCTTAAAATTTACAAAAATGTAATATCTTCCTATATATGACTAGACTTTTCTTCTGAAAGTCCAAACATGGCCTGCTGGGAGATGACACCATGGCTGACATGTAAAACAGCCACAGAGTAAAATGCTCTAAATAACTGAGAATGGTGCCCTTGTGTAACAGCATTAGGCCGCCAGTCATTCTTAGTTACCAACCACACACAGCTGCTATTGTTTTGTTTTGAGCTTTTGCTATGGTGACCTATGCCCAGAGTGGGGGTGAGGGTGGGGGGTGGGGAGGGTGGTACAGAGTGGTCACCATGTGAAACAGCAGTGGACATTTGGCAGCCAGTCATTCTCAATTACCAACCACAGACAGCTGCTATTGTTTTGTGTTGAGCTGTTGCTATGGTGACCTATGCCTAGAGTTGGGGTGAGGGTGGGGAGTGGGGGGGGGGGGGTGGTACTGAGTGGTCACCAAGTGAAACAGCAGTTGACGTTTGGCAGCCAGTCATTCTTAATTACTAACCACAGACAGATGCTATGCTGCTAATGCATTGTATGTATTTGCTATGGTCACCTATGCCCAGAGTGGGGGGGGGGGGGGGGTATTGAGTTATCCCCATGTGTAACATCATGTGACATTATGCAGCCAGTCATTTTTAATTACCAAACATAGACAGCTGCTATGCTGCTATTGCTTTGTTTTGAGCTGTTGCTATGGTGACCTATGCCCAGAGTGGGGGTGAGGGTGGGGAGTGGGGGGGGTGGGGTGGTACTGAGTGGTCACCAAGTGAAACAGCAGTTGGTATTTGGCAGCCAGTCATTCTTAATTACCAACCACAGACAGATGCTATGCTGCTAATGCATTGTATGTATTTGCTATGGTGACCTATGCCCAGAGTGGGGGTGAGGGTGAGGGTGGGGGGGGGGGGGGGGTGGTATTGAGTTGTCCCCATGTGTAACAGCATGTGACATTATGCAGCCAGTCATTCTTAATTACCAAACATAGACAGCTGCTATGCTGCTATTGCGCAATGAGCTGCTTTGTGTTGAGTAGTTGCTATGGTGATCAAAGGCCAGAGTGAGAGGGGGAGTGACACAGCACTTTACACACGCTGAGTGGAGAAACTGAGAAAACTTCACCTTACAAAGTGGAGGATTACAGAAAAACTATAAGTGCTATCAATATAATTCTTTCACTAACAGTGCCAGGAGGCTTCAACAAAGAGACCGATCCACTTTTTGTGAAGATATTCCAAAAAATGAAGGATTGGTGGCGAGTTAGAAACAGCCTTCATTTGTGTTTCTCTCCAAAAATTGTAGAGATCTTTAGAATGGGAGTGAATGAGAGGTTGAGCAGTCACTCTCTGTCTGTTAGGCCACCTTGTGGAAAAACCGTAGGTCCTATAAAAATATGAACAGCATCGCCTGAAAGAAGACAAAAATCTCTACTACTTTTGAGAAAATTGTGTATGAGGAGTCAAAATTGTGGCCGTGACAGCGAGTTAGAGAGAAAATTTTTCCCTAAACTTAACAGCTTCTCCCACTCTAGCGATGACATCACGCACTCTAGCCCTCTCCCATACACACCAATGTAAAATTCAGAAATTTCCTAAAAAAACCATAAAACTTAAACTGCGATTGAAGAAAAACCGTAATAGATATCAAAAAGCTGTATACAAGACTTATAGATTAATGCCTTCTGACCCGTTTAAAGGTCAAATGGTGTTTCTAGCTGAAAGTATGCTGACACAGTTAAGGCTCAAAGAGGACAAAGTTGAAGGGGATTTTAACGTCCTCTCCATTCATTCCTATGGGAAAAAATTCCCACAAAACCTGGAATATTTCGGAAATTATGAAATATATCGCTGAAAAAAGTAGAAGCACCCATCTCCTCATCGAGCTGCACGCGACGGTGTTTGAATGACGTTTCTACGTCGAACGGTGTAGGACTAGATAGCGACCGAAAAAACGGCGGAATAAAAAGAAAAAGAAAAAAAATAATAAAGAGAAAAAACGAAGAACATATCTTGGGATTGCTGCTTTGCACAGCAATCCCAACAATAATAAAGATTAGGATAACAATAGTGTGAATGCTGAATCAGCATTGTATGTATTTGCTATGGTCACCTATGCTCAGAGTGGGGGTGAGGGTGGGGGGGGGGGGGGGGGGGGGGGTGGTATTGAGTTATCCCCATGTGTAACAGCAGTGGACAATATACAGCCAGTCATTCTTAATTACCAACCACAGACAGCTCATATGCTGCTATTGCTTTGTTTTGAGCTGTTGCTATGGTGACCTATGCCCAGAGTGGGGGTGAGGGTGGGGGGGGTGGTATTGAGTTGTCCCCATGTGTAACAGCATGTGACATTATGCAGCCTGTCATTCTTAATTACCAAACATAGACAGCTGCTATGCTGCTATTGCGCAATGAGCTGCTTTGTGTTGAGTAGTTGCTATGGTGATCAAAGGCCAGAGTGAGAGGGGGAGTGACACAGCACTTTACACACGCTGAGTGGAGAAACTGAGAAAACTTCACCTTACAAAATGGAGGATTACAGAAAAACTATAAGTGCTATCAATATAATTCTTTCACTAACAGTGCCAGGAGGCTTCAACAAAGAGACCGATCCACTTTTTGTGAAGATATTCCAAAAAATGAAGGATTGGTGGCGAGTTAGAAACAGCCTTCATTTGTGTTTCTCTCCAAAAATTGTAGAGATCTTTAGAATGGGAGTGAATGAGAGATTGAGCAGTCACTCTCTGTCTGTTAGGCCACCTTGTAGAAAAACCGTAGGTCCTATAAAAATGAGAACAGTATTGCCTGAAAGAAGACAAAAATCTCTACTACTTTTCAGAAAATGGTGTATGAAGAGTCAAAATTGTGGCCGTGACGGCGAGTTAGAGAGAAAAATTTTCCCTAAACTTAACAGCTTCTCCCACTCTAGCGATGACATCACGCACTCTAGCCCTCTCCCATACACACCAATGTAAAATTCAGAAATTTCCTAAAAAAACCATAAAACTTAAACTGCGATTGAAGAAAAACCGTAATAGATATCAAAAAGCTGTATACAAGACTTATAGATTAATGCCTTCTGACCCGTTTAAAGGTCGAATGGTGTTTCTAGCTGAAAGTATGCTGACACAGTTAAAGCTCAAAGAGGACAAAGTTGAAAGGAGATTTTAACGTACTCTCCATTCATTCCTATGGGAAAAAATTCCGACAAAACCTGGAATATTTCGGAAATTATGAAAGATATCGCTGAGAAAAGTAGAAGCACCCATCTCCTCATCGAGCTGCACGCGACGGTGTTTGAATGACGTTTCTACGTCGAACGGTGTAGGACTAGATAGCGACCGAAAAACGGCGGAATAATAATAAAGAGAAAAAACGAAGAACATATCTTGGGATTGCTGCTTTGCACAGCAATCCCAACAAAAACTGAAGTCTGGAAAAACACCAGTTGTATCATGATTCCATAGAAACTGGCAGTCATGCAATAATGTACATGTATGACAAAGGCAGCTTTAAATACAGAAAATATATTATGTATTTACATGTAAGATATTGTTATTGTTTTTATCAATTGTCCATTTGATGATTATTGTGAAATCATCTTTAGTAGTGGTATTAAAGTCATGCCTGGTTGGATTATTGTGACTCCACTGCACACATACATACATACATACATATGCATACAGTGCCACAAATATGGCTTTTTTTACTTGTGCTTTTGCAATTTGAAGGCTTTGTCAACGTGCACCACCTCACACACTTGTCACACTGAGACACGAGAGTAAGGCAAACACTGGAAGATGCGTCTATATGTGAAATAAGTCCTGAAAATAACATATCTCCCCCACTCCCTCCACAGTTTTCAGTCACACAGTCATTGTTTTGTGTCCTTTATCAACTTTTGTTTTCATTCCATTCCTCTGCAAATTTGGATCCAGGCAGAGAGGTGGGTAGCATTAATGTAACACACACACACACTCACACACACACACACATATATATATATATATATATATACATACATATATATATATATATATATATATATATATATATATATATATTAAGGCTGTCAATTGATTAAAATATTTGAATCATGAATAAGCACGATTGTCATGAGTTAACTCAACTTTCAAGTTTTTAATAATCATAATAATAATCAACATGGGCAAAACAATCTTTTTTTGTGCATGTTTTGTAAATTAATTTATTATTCAGAAGACTTTTTTTTTTGTCCATTTCTGTTTGCTGCTGCACTCTTTACTGTCTATGGCTGCATTTTCGATTTGTCCTACTACGGGCTTGGCCATGGGTCAAACAGGAAATGCACGCAGAATTTCGTGCATTAATAACATTAGTGCCGTTAAAATTAGTTTGTGTTAACATGTTAATTTTGACAGCCCTAATATATATATATATATATATATATAGATGCTCCATTTTATAGTTTAGACATGTTCATCTCCCATTTACTGTATATGGGTTGTGGTTAGCAGGGATTGATGTTGAACAAATACACCCCTTCCACACAGAAAAAATTTAAAGTGGCATCAACCCATGTCCTCAGCACAGCCATTGTTTCAACCCAAACTAGCTTAAAGCCCTGGTTTCAGAGAAAGGAGATGCATTGTTTTGATAAGTATGTAGAAATATGTATGCTGTATTTGGGGAAACACTGTTGGCGATTAGTGTGGTGATAGATAGATAGATAGATAGATAGATAGATAGATAGATAGATAGATAGATAGATAGATAGATAGATAGATGGTCCAAGCATCAGTGGCCACCTCTGTTGTTCTGTAGTGAAGTTTTGTTGTGTCATCAGTGTGATGTCCTCTTGCCAACAGAAACTTTTTATTTCACCAACAAACCTGCAAAAGCTGCCTATTTTTTAAATACAAAAAAACTTGCACTGATGCTGTTTTATTTCTATTATATTAAAATATATACTTTTTTCCGTTATTCTGAACCACCCCATGTCATCCCTAAGCAAAGAAAAAACATTGAGGTAGGTGACCTGACCCTGGCCCTTACAGGCATTTATTGCCAGTGGACTTGCTGAATAGCACAAAAAGGAGAGGTAGCCACCAACTCTGTCATGATAGAGCTGTTATTTTTTATTTGTTGTTTTGATGATGATGATGATGGTGATGGTGATAATGATCATGATGTTATTGTGACCCACTATGCTGTATTGTAACACAGTATTGTTGCTCTAGTGGTAAATAAATTATTTAAGTTTAAAAGGAGATTGGTGTTATGTGTGTTCTCTCTGATATTGAATAATGTAAGTCTCTGGTGTCAGAGCTCCTGAGATATTTTACATCCTTAGCTGAGTTTGAAATCCATCATCATAACATCAAATCATAGGAGAACGTGGCTTTAAAGGCACCTTATACCAGCTGTATACTGGGGAAGACTGGTTTGAGCTACAAAACAGCTTTAAATTAGAGGCACTCATTCTTCTGGAAGATTTCAAAATTATCATGTTGTTTCTGGATATCTGGATCTCAATGAGACCAGAGAGTGACGAGAGTGTCTGGTGATCTCTCCAGGGTGTTTTGCAGATCAGCAGGGATTGGCTCTTTAGTTCTTATGAAATTTACAAATCAGAGCTCAAACAACTCTTTGTTGCTAAGACAACTCTTTTTTGAGTAAAAAAACAAAGCATATGGATTAGGATTATTTTAACAATAATAAATACTCAGATGGAACATATACTATTTATACCAGACTAGCTGGTGTCAAAGTTCAACAAGGACATTTATTTTGCCACATAGAAAGCCATAAGGTGGCTTTGGATTAAGGGGGCTGATCCGGGCATGATCAACCTGGTTTGTCTGATGTTGCCAGCCCCGAAACACCTGATGACCCCAGGATACATCACTGATGATGCGTCCCAGTGAATCCTAGGAGATATTTCTTGTATACCGAAATATTTTCAAATTTTTTAATACTGGTATAAAATAACATCATTTGTATTCCCACCAAACTGGACAATATTATTTTATCAGTAAAGAAAGGACATAGGTCTAAAATTACACACAAAAACCTACCCATATCATAAAATTAAAGTATGAAAGGACAACACTAACAGTATTTTTAACAAAAGCATCTGAATATTCAGTCTGTCAATGTGATGATCAGCAGCTTGACTTCCTGGTTTATGCTTCTCAAAATGATGCAGAAAAACTAGTCCATGCATTTGTTTCCTCAAGGCTAGATTACTGTAACTCATTACTATCTGGATGTCCTAATATCTTAATAAAAAGCCTCCAATTAATCCAGAATGCCGCAGCCAGAGTCCTGACAGGAACTAGCAAGAGAGATCATATTTCTCCTATATTGGCTTCTCTTCATTGGCTCCCTGTAAAATATAGAATAGAATTTAAAATCCTTCTTCTCACATACAAATCCCTTCATAATCAAGCTCCTTCATACCTTAAAGACCTCATAGTACCATATTATCCCAATAGACCACTTCGCTCTCAGAGTGCAGGCCTACTTGTGGTTCCCAGAGTTCTCAAAAGCAGAATGGGAGGCAGAACCTTTAGCTATCAAGCTCCTCTCCTGTGGAACCAGCTCTCAGCCTGGGTTCAGGAGGCAGACACTCTCTGTACTTTTAAGGCTAGACTTAAAACCTTCCTCTTTGACAAAGCATATAGTTAGGGCTGGCTTCAGGCAACCCTGAACCATCCCTTAGTTAGTTATGCTGCTATAGGCCTAGACTGCCCGAGGACCATCGGTGCACTGAGCTCCCCTACCCTAACCCCCCCCCCTCTCTCCCACCTCATGTATATTCCACCATTGAATGTTACTAACCTTGTGCTCTCTGTCTCCCCTAGTTTGTGCTCTCTCCCTCCCTCTCTCTCTCTCTCTCTCTGTACCTTCTGCAGGTGTCCCTGGTCCTGGAGCTGTTTATCGCTGATGTGCAGTTACTGGCCCCACCAACTTGCAGTGTCTATTTGTTGTTTATTGTTGCTGTTCTTTTCTCTCTGCTCTATCCACTCACCCCAACCGGTCGAGGCAGATGGCCGCCCAAACTGAGCCCGGTTCTGCTGGAGGTTTTTTTCTTCCGTTAAAGGGAGTTTTTTCCTCTCCACTGTCGCCAAGTGCTTGCTCATAAGGGAATTGTTGGGTTTTTAGTTTTAGTTTTTGTAAAGTGCCTTGAGATGATTTGTATTGTGATTTGGCGCTATACAAATAAAATTGAATTGAATTGAATTGAATTTTACTTTGAAGGATCATACAGGGTCTGGTTTCTACCCTGTCCACTCTTGACTGATTGCGTAATTGGTTTCACCTGGGTTCTCTTCTCAGCTCACAGATATATACCCTCTCTCAACCACAGACAAACTTCCAGGTTGTCTGTGAAACCGCTGTTTCTGCCTACAACTTACCATTTTGCCTGCATCGATCTGTTCCACGCTACCTGGTCTTTTCATGGAAGTTGCTGATCACGGATCTTCTCGCTTCGCCATGCTAAGCTAAGTAACCTTGCCCTTGTGTTCACAGAAGGAATGTTTTTGCTCAAGAGGAGCTTTTCTGTTTTAATTCACATGACAACCAGTGGAACCATGTCAAACTAAGTCTGTTCACTTCTGATCATGTTATTGATTAGAGTAGAGGATTGCTTTTTGCCCAAGAGGAGTTTTCTGTCTTAAATCACACGACAACCAAAGGAACCATGTCAAGCTAAGTCGGTTCATTCCGGCTTATGTTATTGGAGATTTTCTACTTTAAGTCACACGACAACCAGAGGGATCATGTCAAGCCAAGTTTGTTCATTCCTGCTTAAATTTATGGATTAACGCTGAGGATTGCCCCTTTTGCTCAAGAGAATTTTTTGTTCAACGCTCAGCTAATGACCTGAGGTGTTGGTTAATGTTCCTGGGACCCCTGAGTTGCTAGTATGCCCAGATGAGAAGACTTATTATGTTCCATCTTTCTCTCCCTGGACGCTTGGTGTAACTGGCAATAAGTGGATAAGAGCCTTCTTTGTAATTATTAATCTTTGTCTTCTCTGAGTTGTCTAATCAGATATCCCGGATCCTCTGACCAAGGAAGCCCGTACCACCAGATACTGCTCTGTGGAAACCACCCGGATTCAGCACCATCATATGTCACGACTACCCCTGTGTTACCTGGTCCTGGCCCTGATAGTAACCACTGTCACCAAAGACTTTCCCCAGCTTCATTCCGTCGCCCTCTGAAGAGGCAAACCCCGGTCTGTCCCCAGAGCGCCAGCCACAGATACTATCTCTCAAGTCACCGTCTGGTCCAGTTCCCATGATCCCACCTGTTTCTCCGGCCACCTTCACAGTAGAGTACGCCAATAGTGATTTGGACTGGGAGTACCTTGACGAAGAGGAGGACTGGGAGTCCCTCGACTGGGAGTCCCTCGACTTCCTTACGGAACCCAGTTGCTAGTATGCCCAGATGAGAAGACTTATTATGTTGTTGACCTCTAATCACAGTAGTATGAGTGTGACGGACCCACTCTTTTTAGTTGCTGTGTAGTCCTGTGTGCGTGTTTTCTTTAGCAGAAGCCTTGCTGGGTCGTCAGCTGAATCTGTTTCACCTGGGAGACAGAGAGGAAGGTCTTGAAAGCCCTGATCCCCAGCTGTCAAGGGGGAGCTGAGATGAGATGAGGGCGGACAGCACCTCAGTCACATGAGAGCTCACAGAGGAGCGCATATATGAGCGGCCGCGTACGGAGTTTGTTATTTGGAAGCGTTTTGGTTGTAGCCACTTGGCGTACATATTTTCTTTCCTGTTTTGCACTGATCGCATCTTGTTTTGTCTTAAGTTAGAATGAATCCCTTTTGGAAAATGACAACTTGGTGTGTGTGGACTCCCATCCTTGTTACAACTTTGAGCCAAGCTGTAACAAATGGGAGCTTGTCCGGGATCTTTGGTTTCCCGTAAGATGTTTGTGTTGTGGGTGCTTCTACAGTGGTTGTCCTCTGTTTGGATGAGTACAATTACAAGGCACTATGGAAAACATTAAGGGGGGTTCCACACACTTTTGTTATGAGAGGTTAATAAATTCTGTCCACCCTATTAAGTGAATTAGCAGAAATTGATAGCGGTTGGTGTGCATAACAGGTAAATGTGCAGTATTTGGAGCGATTTCTCCCATTAGGAAAAAGTCCAGGCCCGCTATTTGTTATTTTAGTTTGTTATTTTTGTGCATCAAGGTGGTCAGAGCATTTGTCTCGGGGACTGTCTAGGTAAGTCATCAGCCTGCTGATAGCTTAACCGAGTCACCGGGCTTGGTGTTTAAATTACCCACCATTACCCAACATGCACAAAGACTAGGGATGAGAATAGTTGGTTAGATCTTACGTAGGCAGTTAGTCAGGGGGAAGAAAAGCTCCATATCCATATTTTTATAGGCTTGTGGCATGCCAGTTTAAGCTGCTACCCATTTGGTTGTGAGTAGGGACAGATGTTGTTTAGTGGAAAATGGCTTTGAGTTTGTGCTGAATCCTAGCGAGGAGTTATTAACATCCCTAAATAAGGATCAGCTGTTACAATTAGCAGATCACTTTGGGGTTGGCTGTTACAAAAAAGCACACCAGGACATATTTTGTCCACTCTGAAAATGCATTTGGTGAAGCAGAAAGTGTTGCCAGAGGAGGTGAGTGAAAAACTCCCCCCAATGGCTCAACCTGGTGCTGTTTTGACTTATGAGCAGCAGAAAGAACTCTTAAATTTGCAGCATCAGCATGCTATAGAGCGTGAAGTTTGTTCAAAAGAGTATGAGCTGGAGCTGGAAAGATTAAGATTAAGTGTTAAACTTTGTGAAGCTGAGATAAAACAGGAACAGGAGAGGCAAAGTGTAGAACGGTATAGGCTGGACCTAATTAAAGAGGGTAAGCTTGCTGACCCCGCACACGTTCTGACAGCAGAATCCAAGAAGTTTGATGTTTCTGCTAGTCTGAAGTTGGTTCCAAAATTTTCAGAAAAAGGATCCAGACACTTTTTTTTGCTTTTTGAAAGGTTGGCAAAAATCAGGAAGTGGTCTGATCCTGAACAGACTTTATTGTTGCAATGTGTCTTGACCGGGAAAGCCCAAGAAGCTTTTTCTGCTTTGAGCGGGACTGAAAATTACAACTCAGTAAAAATAGCAGTATTAAAAACTTATGTGCTGGTGCCAGATGCTTACCGGAATAAATTTAGACACCATAAGAGACCCGAATCACAAACATATGTTGAGTTTGCCAGAGAATTATCAATTCTTTTTAATCGCTGGCAAGTGGCATCGGAAGTAAACCCCCTTTTTACATTAAGTGAACTTATTTTGTTAGAACAGTTCAAGTCAACACTTCCCGAACGTATTACCGTCTACTTGAATGAACGCAAGGTAAAAACGGTATCTGAAGCTGCAGTGTTAGCAGATGAGTATGAATTACCTCATAAAACTAGTTCGGACTGGAGACTTAGAAATAGCGCTCACCAAGCGAATCTCTCAGTAGTTCATTCCGAAACGAACCAAGACCCAAAAAAAACCTGTAATTATTCTTTAGGACAGAGACACTAGAAGAGAGAATGCCTGGTGTTAAGACTGAAAAACAAACCTAAAATGGGAAACCTGTATGCAAAACCAGCCTCTTTAGCTGTTTCGGACCGCTTGGCAGAAAGAGCTAATGCTATAGCTGCAGTACAGGTTCACACTAGGACTCAGATACGTTCTGTAGGTCCTGATTTGTTACGGCTTTCAAGTTCACCTGATGTGCTGTCAGTCGACCCAGGTTATAAACCATTTATCTCCAGAGGGTTTGTGTCCCTGGTTGAGGAGCACAAACAGAGTGCCGGTAAACATTCTGCGTGATTCCGCAGCACTGGATTCATTCATTTTGGACTCTGTATTGCCTTTCAGTGCAAAGACTGACACAGGTGGTTGTGTCAAAGTATGGGGCTTAACACCTTAAACGTGTTGACTGTTCCTTTACATAGGGTTACTTTGTCTTCAGACTTGGTACAAGGTGATGTGGCCCTGGGAGTCTGTGCCAGCCTACCTGTAGAAGGAATTCAGGTTATTTTGGGAAATGATCTGGCAGGTGCTAAAATATGGGGAAGTACACAATCTGAGTCTCAGTTTCTTCCGGCATGTGTAGTTACCCGGGCCCAAAATTACGGGAAGTTAAACTCAACCGTGGTTGGAAATATTACAGGAAAAACTATACAAGCATGTTTTCCATTACCTGACTTCTCCTTGTCTTTTACACGCAGTGATTTGATTAAGGAGCAGAAGACCCTTCTCTTCAAGCCCTGTTCCAGCAAGTGTGCTCAGCTGGTGAGTTGGAGAGTGCTATGCACGGGTACTTCCTTCAGGGGGACCTTTTGCTAAGAAAATGGGTTCCACCAGGTAATAGTTTTGTGGGTAGGCCATTGTTCAGGTGGTGATGCCCAAAAGGCTGAGGAAAGAAGTGTTGCACACTGCTCATGACGCTGTGTCGGGGCACCTCGGAGTTCGGAAAACATATGACAGAATTTTGGAATTTTATTATTGGCTCAAACTTACGTTAAAACCTGCCACAAATATCAGATTATTGGAAAGCCTAACCAATCAATAAAGCCCTCACCCTTATGTCCTCTGCCTGCAATGGGTCAGCCATTTGAGCACTTGCTCATTGATTATGTAAATGGTCTCCGGAGACGACTGTATGAAGTAGGAAAAATAGCACGAGCCAAGTTAGGAAAATCCCAGGGTAACATGAAGAAACTGTTTGATTGTGAGGCAGAAAAACATGTTTTCACTCCTGGTGATCATGGCACTTTTGCCTTTAGTAGGTTCTCCCTCCCAGGCCCAGTTCGCTGGCCCTTATACCGTTTTATGGCCGATTTCTGATCAAAACTACATGATTTCTACTCCGGATTGTAGGAAAAAGTCACAGCTCTGTCATGTGTATATTTGGATGATGTGGTTGTCTACAGCGACACCTAGGATGAACATTTACAACGCATTCATGATTTGTTCAAGCGTCTGGCTTGGGCAAACCTCATGATAAATTTAGCCAAGTGTGAGTTTGCCAAGGCCACTGTAACATATTTGGGAAAAGTGGCTGGTCAAGGACAGGTTCGGCCTGTGAGAGCAAAGTCCAGGCGAATTGATAAATTTCCTGTACCGTCCACCAAGAAAGAACTTCAGCATTTTCTCGGTATGGTGCGTTATTATAGATCATTTTACAGAAATCTCTTGGCTATAGCTGTGCCTCTTACCGACCTCCTGAGTTTGAAGGTTAAGTTTGAGTGGTCACCCCGCTGCCAGCCAGTTGAGGAGATTAAAAATCTGTTAACCACTGCTCCGGTGTTGGCTGCTCCCTGTATGAATAAAGCATTTAAGTTACAAGTGGATGCCAGTAATTTGGGTGCTGGAGCTGCACTTCTGCAGATGGGTGACGATGGAATTGACCATCCTGTGAGCTTCTTTTCTAGAAAATGTAACACATATCAGTTAAATTATTTTATTGTGAAAAAAGAGGCATTGGCTTTGATTTGGGCCTTGCAACATTTTGATGTCTGGTTTCACTAAAAATGTTAACAAGCCCACCCACTGTTTCAATCACACCCTTGATCTTGTTCTGACCTATGGCATCGAAATTGAACATTTAATAGTTTCTCCCCCAAATCCTATTGTCAGATCATTCTTTAATAACTTTTGAATTTAAGATGATGGATCATGCAGTGTTTGGAAGAAAATTCCACTACAGCAGATATTTATCCGACAACGCTGTTAATAAATTTAAGAAAATGATTCCATCTTTATTTCCATCTATGCCATGTGCCAACACAGTGGAGGGCAGCTGCCTCAATTTCACTCCCTACCAAATTGATCATATTGTTGGCAGTGCTGTAGCCTCACTGCAGTGTTTCTTTACAAATAAAATCACAACTATTAAAGATAAAATTCAGCAGATGCTTCCTATACCTGCAATAAATGAATCTTTTACTACAGTAGCTCTTGAATCATCTGTAAGACCTCAGTTAAGTTTAGACTGCTGCTCTCCCATAGATCTCTCTGAATTCACATCAGTAGTTGCTTCATTGAAATCATCAACGTGTCTCTTAGACCCCATCCCAACTAGACTGCTTAAAGACACCCTGCCATTAATTAACTCACCTTTATTAGACTTAGTAAATTTATCTCTAGTATCAGGCTACGTACCACAGGCCTTTAAGACTGCAGTAAATCAACCCTTACTCAAAAAGCCTAGTCCTGATCCAGGAATCTTGGCTAATTATAGACCAATATCCAACCTACCATTTATTTCTAAAATCCTAGAAAAAGCTGTTGCTAAGCAGCTATCAGACCACTTACACAGGAATGAACTATTTGAAGATTTTCAATCAAGATTTAGAGCACATCATAGTACAGAAACAGCACTGTTAAGTCACCAACGATCTTCTCTTAGCCTCAGATAATGGACTTATGGTTTCTATATTTGTCCTCCTAGACCTTAGTGCTGCATTCGACACTATTGACCACAACATCTTATTTACAGAGACTGGAGCATGTGTCTGGTATCAGAGGAAGAGCATTAAAATGGTTCCAATCCTATTTATCGGACAGATTCCAGTTTGTTCATGTCCATGATGAACCTTCCACAGGCACAAAAGTTAGTTATGGAGTTCCACAAGGCTCTGTGCTAGGACCAATTCTGTTCATCCTGTACATGCTTCCTTTAGGGTATGTCATTAGGGAGCACTCTATTAATTACCACTGCTATGCAGATGACACTCAGTTATATCTGTCTATGAAACCTGTTAACACAAACCAGTTAACCAGACTTCAAGCGTGTCTAACTGACATAAAGGCCTGGATGACCAGTAACTTTCTACTTTTAAATTCACAGACACTCTCTGTACTTTTAAGGCTAGACTTAAAACCTTCCTCTTTGACAAAGCATATAGTTAGGGCTGGCTTCAGGCAACCCTGAACCATCCCTTAGTTATGCTGCTATAGGCCTAGACTGCCCGAGGACCATCGGTGCACTGAGCTCCCCTACCCTAACCCTAACACTCCCTTTCATTCACCTCTCTTCCTCTCCTCCCCCCTCACATGTATATTCCACCATTGAATGTCACTAACCTTGTGCTCTCTCTCTTTTTTTCCTCTCCACTGTTGCCAAGTGCTTGCTCATTTGTTGGGTTTTTAGTTTTTGTAAAGTGCCTTGAGATGATTTGTATTGTGATTTGGCGCTATACAAATTACATTGAATTGAATTGAATTATGTTCCACGTTTCTGTTACACGACAACCAGAGGGACCATGTCAAGCCAAGTTTGTTCATTTCTGCTTAAATTTATGGATTAACGCTGAGGATTGCCCCTTTTGCTCAAGAGAATTTTTTTGTTCAACGCTCAGCTAATGACCTGAAGTTTTGGTTAATGTTCCTGGGACCCCCGAGTTGCTAGTATGCCCAGATGAGAAAACTTATTATGTTCCATCTTTCTCTCCCTGGACGCTTGGTGTAACTGGCAATAAGTGGATAAGAGCCTTCTTTGTAATTATTAATCTTTGTCTTCTCTGAGTTGTCTAATCAGATATCCCGGATCCTCTGACCAAGGAAGCCCGTACCACCAGATACTGCTCTGTGGAAACCACCCGGATTCAGCACCATCATATGTCACGACTACCCCTGTGTTACCTGGTCCTGGCCCTGATAGTAACCACTCTCACCAAAGGCTTTTCCCGGCTTCATTCCATTAACTGGTCATTCTCTCCTTGCTCTCAATCTGTTGTCTCGATGAAATAAAATCAGGCTTTCATACTTGAATTCCCAGTGTGAGTGAATTATTGGTCCTAATTTGCTTCAGTTCATGACAGTCAATGGTGGTTACATTTTCTGTGTTCTCATGCACGTTGGACAGTACGTAATGGTTGTTTGATGTGATTTGTAAATATATACACTGCATTGACAGTACACCTTGCTTGTTCTGATAATCTCTCTCTGTCTCTGGTGGATATAGAGCTTGCTTCTGGCTTTTGTAGCAATCTCACCAATCCAGCACAGGGTGATGACCAAGAAAGATGTTGGCACCTTGAATGAGGTGGTCACCAGTCAATTGTAGGGCCACACAGAGAGACAGAAAACTACACACACTCACTCTCACTCCTATGGGCAATTTAGAATCACCAATCAACATACATACATGTTTTTGGACTGTTGGAGAAAACCAGAGTACCTGGAGAAAACCCACATAAACAGAAAATAAGCATGCAAACTCCACACAGAAAGGCCCCTGATGGGTTTCAAAGTGGGAACCTTCTTGCTGTGAGGTAACAGTGCTAACCACTCATATTTAATTCATATTTAAATGAATTGAATTGTTCACAAATTTAATGAGCATTTCACTGAACGTGTATTATTTTTATAGTGCAGATAGTACAACACAATATCTAATAATTGAAAAAAAGTCTGAGACTTGAATATAATTTACCTATCAAGATTATCAACTCCCCCTTTGTTCCTGTTGTAATGGAGGACAGGGTTGGGCTTCTTGTGTGGTATTCACATCAGCATCCCTGTACAGAGCTGTCATCAGGTGCACATTCTTTTTTCTTCAGGCAGTCAGACACGAGTGTGTGTGTGTCAGTGAAGACAAATTTAGAGAAAAAACGATCCCTTTCCTTGTTAGTGAGTAAGGCAGAAGGCAATTTCGGTTTATTCTTTCTTGCTTGGCATGTACTGTTAGAGTGAGCAGTGTTTAAAAAGCTACCAGACATTCATCCACTGTGATGTCTGGACTTGAGTTGAAAAACAGTGGCAGACTCTGTACCCACTTGTCACAGCTTGTCTTATTGATGGTGGCCTGGTCACGGTTGTCGAAGCAAATAACCCATGACAAAGGATGAATTAACTAGTGAGAAATGGAACAAAGATCCAGGGTCGCTCTGGAGGACGGCCCCTCAGGCAAGCGTGGATCCAGGGCTGATCCGCTGCCCTTCAGGCAATCAGGAGTACGGGGCCGCTCTGGAGGATGGCCCCTCTGGCAAACGGAGATCCAGGGCCGCTCTGGAGGGCGACCCCTCAGACAGACGTGAATCCAGGGTCACTCTGGTGGATGACCGCTCAGGTGAGCGTGAATCCGGGACCATTCTGGTCCAGAATGAGCGGTAGTGTCAGCAAGACCGGCTGACCCACCGAGGCAAAGCTCAGGACCAGGCGAAGCAGTGTATGTATTATATATATATATATATGTATACATATATATATATATATATATATATCAGTCCTGTTCATTTGTTCTTCATCGGTTCGTACTGTGTTACAGAGTTACTGATTCTTTGAGGACTGAGCTCTGGAGTTACTGATTTACTGAGTTTCAGATTACTGTTATCCTACTGTGTTTTGGACCGGTTTCTTCTGTTCCTGTTCCTACACTTCTGATTTAAGTTCTGCCTTCAGGCATTCCAAATAAAGTCTCCATTTTCAACCAGGGTTCCTGCAGCTGACGCATCAGTCTGGGATCATGAAGAGACAGAAACACTGGGACAGCCTGAATCTACAGAAGAGCTGCAGCAGGTTCTCTAAGGTGCTGCAAAGTACCAGGAGAAACTGTGTGCAGGTCAAATCAAAAAGAACTGCTTCTGGTTTAAGAGCAAAGGGGAGTGCTGTACATACTGATTAGATTTATTGTACTTTGTATGAAGTTTATGAAAACCTAATTAAATGAAATGAAAGCCTATTTCTGTAATTTATATTAAGAGCATCCCTGTGTATTTTTAGTGCCTAAAAACTTTGCACAGTCTTGTATGTCACTGATATATGTCACCCTTAAAAAGTTCACAATTTTTCACATTTGTCTTAAAATAATAATTAGGTGCCCACATACCTATTAAACCAGGTTTTGGTTGCTGTAATCATTTGGTTTCTAGTCATTAATATCTCTTCTTAATATGCTTTCATTTGAAGTGATGGTCTGTTCAAAATATACAGTTTATCTGAAGTTAATATAATTCAATTCAATTTCAATTCAATTTATTTGTATAGCGCCAAATCACAATACAAATCATCTTAAGGCACTTTACAAAAACTAAAACTAAAAACCCAACAATTCCCTTATGAGCAAGCACTTGGCGACAGTGAAGATGAAAAACTCCCTTTAACGGAAGAAAAAACCTCCAGCAGAACCGGGTTATAAGGCTTCAGCAGTCTGAGTTAGACAAATCAAGTGGTTATTTTCTTTTAGTAAAAGATGTCCTTTTTGTTTCTCTACTGCAGTGTAGGATAGTAACACAAATTGTTGTCACCCTATGTCTCCACAAAAGCATCAGAAAGGATACAAATCATTTTGGTGTGCTTTTGCCCCTGACTAAACTATGAAGCTCAAAGTATGAAAGAAATGAGATGGGTGAAAGGAAGAGAAATTTTGAGTGAGCGTGGCATTAATGGAGCATGAGAGGCTTTTATCAGCTCATTAAGATTTCCATCATGCTCTGAATGAGGGATTAAGTCTGTGTGATGTAGTCAGTGATAAATAAAGACCGTGTGGTCCCAGCTCTGTGTGGTTCCTGTCCAGGGGAGAAGACCAGAGGAGCGCCTGGCACTGGCTCCCAGTCATAATCTGCTCCTTCTTGAGTTATAACTCAGTATCACAGCTGGAAATTGTTGCAGTGTGTCATAAACTATGGCTGATCATGTTAAACAGAGTAGAACTGCACAATCAACATGCAAAATATCATTAAAGAGTAGTTGAACATCTATAATAAGATAATTGAAAGACTTGGTAACCAATGCAAAATAGCAGAATTTCACATCACTGGGCCCATGCAGACATTGTGGAGCAAGATTTTAAGCAGAAGCACTGTTTTCATTTTTTAAGACCTGTTCTATCCTTTTTTCAATGTTAACAACTGATCAAGCAGAAATATATTGTTTTAATTTACCAAAGGAAACTGATAAATTCAGTTTGAGAAAAGGGTTTTACAGTAGCATCACCAAGGCATGAGAGTCAATTACATGTCAGCTGTTCCCCTCAGGGAACCACAATATTGTAGCTCTGTTATGGACGTTCTAAGAGTCTGCTGGTTAATGTTCTGAAGGTGTTCTGTTGTAATTGCCATTTCAGCTCAAATTTTTTGAACCACTAAGAGGAACAGGAGCAGATGTGGCCTCAGAGAGTTCAGCCAAACCATAGACAGGAACTAGAACTTGCCTGATCTCAGCCTGGATGGCCGAACCACAGATAGGAACAGAAACAGGCATGGTCACAGAGGAGACATCTAAAACTATGGACAGTAACAGGAACAGAAGTAAATCACAAGGACATGCACCTGGGGACACAGGAAATGAGAATAGTTTGTAAAATAAAATACTAAGTTTAGATGCTGCTGGTGATGGTGGAATAGAGCCAGCAGAAGACTGATGAAGTGTTGGACAGTATCAGTGGAGATTATGAAGGTTATGTTATTGATGCACAGGAGGTGGATTGTGCAAATTGTTGATCACATTAAATTTTAACTTTAGCGTAGGCTTTATTATTTTGTATTGAATGTACATTGCACTAAGAGATCACAGTGGCAAACTGCCACTTCTGCATGTGGCAGAAGGAGGCACACAGGTGAAATCAAGAGACATAAACTGTCCATTCTTTATAGCAGATATAGGCTTGATCTGACCCCTTGAACGAAGTCCCTGACAAAGACATTCAATTAATTTATATTAATATATAATAAGTCCTTTCCGACTTAACAGTTGATATTCCTGATGTTTTCTGATCAGCTTGTAAAGAGGGATTTTTACAGCGTCTGAGCTTTTATGTCCAACAAAACTGTCAGTTTGCTGTAACTTTGTATAGTGAAAAGTAGCTGGTAGATTCACTATCTACAACTAAAATATACAGAAAGGTTTCAACAGCATACATGGTATTGGTGGGATGCTAAATCATCTGAGTTCATAGTTTTATGATATTCCCATGGGCTCACTTACCTTAAGACACATTCACTGATTTTATTCTGACTTCTAATATCACTTCCAAGTCCATAAAAATCCGCTCAGCTTAATGCTGATGTTGTAAAACTTTAGACTTTAAAATGCAGACATTGAAATTTGACCTATGGTGAAGAGCAGTGATATTTTGCAGACTAAACTGCCACAAGAGGACTGTAGTCTAACCAGGCTTCACTTTTTAATCTTAAATCCGGTCAGGGAACTGGTAGAGCATTTCATGTCTTTCACATATAACCACTAGTGTGATCTGAGAAGGGAGAGGTGAAGTCCTGCTGGATGTTGCACAGAGGCTTCAGCCATGCAGTAGACCTGTGAATATGCAGCACAGCAGAGTGCAGATTTTCAGGGTAAAATGGTTTGCTATCTCTGAGGAGAAAAGTGACTTGGAGATTTTGGTTAGTCAGCTGCAGCTGCCGGCACACAATAACACAAAATCAGAGACGTACTCAAAATGTGACATCACCAGTCAGCAATGCACTGGCTCCCATCTGCAGAGAGAAAAACCTCAGAGGCTGGGCTACTGACAGAAAGTAAAGTCTAACTGCTTAATGTGTGTGGGAGCCAGTGGGTTTGTGTGTTGATGCTTGCAGCCAAGGCATTCTTTGACAGCAATTTCACTAAACTTGATACTATTTCTGTCTACCCCACCTCTGTCACCCCTGAACCTGCTTTTCATGTGGCAGCAATAATCGTCAATAAGACAGAATGCTGTATTGCATCTGTAATTACACAGGAAGTCCAGCACCCTTTGAGCTCTGGATTAGCAACTCTCTTTTCCTTCACTCATTAAGGGGGTCACAAAGAAGTATCGTTCACAAGCTCAGTACAATGTGAGTTTTTTTCCCTGTTTCTTTCCTGTCTGCTACCTTTCTCTAAGGTTTGACAGGCATCTTGGAATTATTACAATAGACAATAAGGCAGGAAGGCAGCCTTACTAGACCCTTACTAGAAGGCAGGTCTTACCTGTCTGACATTTAAGTCAAGTTCACTTTGTTATACTGAGCCCTAATCACAAAATACAGAGACAAAGTCAAAGGCATCAAGAAAACTAGAAAATAATATTATATACAAAGAAAACTAACTAATGGCTTAACAAAATGTACATGGCTTAACCCTTGGAATCTTGAGCTGTTTTGGCCAGTCTGAATGCTTTGTTTTGACACAGGTTGAAAATGTAAATAGTCAGGAGTCAGTGGGGATCAACATTAGATTAAACAGAAGTCTGTCTGCTCAGCGAAATACATAAATTATTGTGTCAATTGGCGTGAAAACCGTAAATATTTTACTTGATGACTGATTACTGACCACAAAAACACGTTGACCAGGAAGTGAGGGATCTACGAAAATGAGCTGCGAGCTGATGTACTGTACTGTGAAGCTGATGTTAGGTGTCCACGTCAGGTCCTGGGAGATTGTGTATCCCAGGAATTTCAGGAATTTAATACACTGCTGATACAGTGCTACTCAGATTGACTAGGTTAAGGATGTGGTTCTCCCCAGCTTCACCTGCTGCCTCCTGTGTGTCAGAAAGCCCTCTGTCAGAAAGACCGGAGAATGTCTAGGAATTATTATTATCATAAATAATCTTCATAATTTTGGGGCACCAGATTCTTTGATGGCAGATCAACCAGTCAGATGGAACATGCATAATAAGACTGGGAGTTGTCTGATTCTGTGAAATAAACATAAACTCACCCAGCTAAATGTGCCAACCACCACCTGCAATGCCTCACACATTCCAGTTAAGGGCTCAGGACATGGAACGGGAGTCCTATATCTCACACCAAAACAGTCCCAGTCATCGTGGTCGGGGGTGGTATGTCAGGGCCAGAGAAGCAACAACCTAGCAGCAAATTGAACTTGCCCCTATCAAATTCTTTCACCTCCTTAATGGATGCTCCAACGCAGCACAGTGCAGTTCTGGCCCACCTAACAGCAACACAACCACCACTGTCTATCCGGGCCACTGGGGCTGCTACTGCTCCTGCAGCACTCCGCACAGAAGGAAACGGGGCGCTTAGTCCACCTGGAGCGGCTGAGGTGGCTCTAGCACTGGCTCTGCTCTCCACCACTGCCCTTCCTGGGGCATCCACAGCCCCTGCTTCTCTGGCTTCTGCTCCGACTGCTCCTGCCGCAGTTGTGGTGGGTGCATTCTATACAGGCACTCTGCCCTTGGCCATAGCCTGTCATTCGAGATCTGCTGCTGCTCACCCACCACGAGTTCACTGCGGTGAGGCTACTGGTGCATCGCCCTCTCCTCCTCCACTCTTTTCTCCTGACACACTAATAATTGTCAACTCAATAATTAGGAATGTTTGATTCTTTAACACCATTATGCAGTGGATACCAGGAACCACTGCCTCTGACATCTTAACAAGCCTGTTAGATTTGCTGCCTTCCCTCCCGGTCTCCGTAAAAAGAGTAATTGTCCATGTAAGGACAAATAATACACCACAGCGAGCCTCTGACTTCTGCAACAGTCCTGAAAGAGTGTGGAATAGAAGTTTTTATCTCATTCCTATTGCAACTCTAGGCCTTGGTGATGAGCGATTCAGTCGTATCCTTGGTTTACTTTATCAATCTGCAGATCCCATAGCATGAATTTTATCGACAATTTTAACTTATTTTGGGATCACCCCTCCATATTTAGGAACAACAGCCTGCATCCAAGTAACTAATATTCAGTTTTTTTTTCACCCCTGCCAAGCAAAGCTCCCACACCTTTGCTCCTCCACACTCCCTTGCTGCAGCAACTCGAGCTATCATAGTCTCTGGCTCTCTCTAATGGTCAGCTCCAGAATTACCTTGTTCACTCATGTCTCCACACAAGGCTCAGGTAGAGAAACAGGTAGGTAGAGTTCAGTCTCCTGTTCAGGCAACAGTAGAATAACAGTCAGTCTGATTATCAGTACGAGCCGCCAGGCAAACAAACAAACGCGACTGGTATGAATACACACTCACACCGAGGGTAATAGAACGCAGGTGTTTGCAATCTGGATGATTAAACAAAACTACAAGGGGCTAAACCGGACAAGGCCGGGATGGAAACCAAAATAAAAGTCCAGGGCAGGAAGTCAGGTTATGGATCATAGCATTTTTATTACTCGGAAACTGGACTTTCCATTTATCAGACACCAACACTGGGACACCAACATTAAGACTTGGCTTAATGTTGGTGACTTATCTCCATTTTTCACCTCTGTCCACCATTCTGCAGCTTCCTCAACTATCCAAAGTCAACTGGATGGAGGGGGGCTAGCCACCATACTTAAGGACTGTTTTAAATGTGAACTCTTACCATGTGGTCCCTGTGCTCAGAAATTCTAAACTCTGTGGCACCCTTAAAACCCAAGAGATATAAAGTTAAAGTAAATCCTTTGTTAACCCTCTGGGGTCGACGCACGCGCCGGCGCGTTTTGACGCATCTTTTTCTGATAAGGCCGAAACAAACTTAAATTACTCCGTCAATTCTGATCGTACAGATAAAAGAAGCATATCATTCAAATCTGTAAAGGGTCTAGTTTTAGTGGTATACCATCATAATAAAAACAAAACGTTGTGCTTTTTTTAAATAAATAAAGCCGACAGGGTGCGCTCTCGGACTTTTCTGTCTCTGCCATTTCTCTTCACAGACGCGTAAATAAAACAACAAGAATCTCAGCGAATACTTGGCTCCTAAAAATAAGAATTATATGGCTAGAAAGCTTGAAATGTTTTCTTTTGAGTGAAACAATTCAAGTCAAAAACAAATCATCACTTTTTATTTAATCCGTATGAACGTAAGTCCGTTTTTTCCTGTCTCACCTCATTACAGCTAACATGATCCTGCCTCACACTTAGCGCACTGTTTATATGGAAATAATCTGAAATAAGCCAGGTAGTTCTATACACGCCCCTGAGAAATGTCATAAAACGGCAAGCTTCATCATAGAATTAACTCACTTTTTCTGCATGTTTCGATGATGGCACGCTACACGGGTGAAGAGGCGCTTTGTATGTTCCAGACAGTGAGGAAGAGTTTACTTTGTCCTCAGAGGAAAAACACAACTCAGATGACAAAAGTTTGCATCTGCATTGCATTGTATTGCATTGCACTACATTCCCTCTCAGCCACATTCCTTACTGAAAGGCTCATTATGCGGGTCTTTGTGCGGGTCTTTGTCTTCTCAGGTAAATCACATGATTATTCATGAGGCACACCTTCCTGCATATATCTTTTCTAAACAAAAAGTGTCTTAGAAACTCTAAATCAGCGTATTGTTTTCTGTGAATGAGTGAACAACATGACTTTCACGTCATTGTGAAGCAAATACTTTAGGCTACAAGATGCATTTCTCCAAAGTCTTGTGAAACAATGTACTGTATGTGTTTTATGGTCTTATTTCAGTGAGTAAAAAAATTTTGTTTTTCACTAACCATGCATAAACGCTGTTTTCTCAAAACACAATCATGTATAAACATTCTGCTCACATACATTATTGTAGCCCAGTTTGTGCTAATTACAGTGTTATCAGACTTTAGCCATTAATATGTTTAAAAGCAACTGAAAGAAGCACAAATATCAGGGCATGACAAAACTTGTCCAGGGCCCCAAAACACCCTTGGAACCCAGAGGGTTAAATTTAATCAGTACCAACACCCATGAACCCCAAGTCCTCGATTAACACTCTTTTACCCCCTCCAGCTCTGCACCTTGGCTTTGTTGACTCCTGTGAGATGTTTAAACACTTCTTCACAAAAAAAATTGAGAACATTAAAGCACAAATCTCTCCCCCAGGTCTAGACCCCATTAAAAAATTCAGTACAATCTCCCACTTTACAGAATTCAAACAAGTGACACTGTCTCAATTGTCCAAGGTGGCTGCACATTTGAAACCCAAATGTTGCCTCATGGACATTTTACCTGCATGGCTTTTCAAAGATGTTTTTACTTTTATCTATCTCTTGGTTTTAGCAATTATACATACTCATCCGCATTTTAGATGCCTCTGAGTGGATGCATTGGATGAGATGTGACTTTCCTGTTCCAGCTGCACCATTGATGTAAAAGAAAAACTGATCTGGATTTAGGCCACAAACTCGTTTTATGCACCAGTCTCTGACTGTATAGAACACACAGGCTTGTTTCTGGTTCAGGTTCTGAAACATTTGGCGTAACACTGTGGGGTCAATAGCGGGTGACTCTCTGATGACTCCGGTTTCTGTTACAGCATCAGTCTGGAACATTTTTCTGTTCATTTTCATGGTCTGGCTCTCTGGCCTGAAGTTCATCAATACACTCCAACCTCACTACTTCAGATTCAGGTGCCAGGTTACACCATTCATCAATCCCACCTCTGTTCTGTTCATACTCCTCAACAGCTTCCTCAATCTCTTCACTGTTTTTCTCATATTGTCTCTGTTTCGTTTGACAATTTGTTTGACACTCTCAGGACGGTCAGACCCTGGTAGCTGTACCCAGCCGCTGTTATAGAAGGATTCGTATGACGGTAAGAAATGTCTTTCTGCTCTGATCGGAGAGGAAGGTAGAGTTTCAGTAATGTGTCGTAAAATTGCTCAGGATATTTTTTCTGTGAGCGGCGGTGAAATCTGATGATAGTAAGCTTATCATTTTTTCTCCTCTGAGCAAATCCCATCTCATTCAGCAGGGGCAGAACATCTTTACCTTTGGTCTGTTGGCCATTGACAAACCTGCATGTAGCTGCAAAATCAGCCAAATACATCGACTCAAACTTTGGAGTTTCAGGTCTACATTTGTATTTGTCAGTCAAAGACGTCATCCACACATTTGCACACTCTGGTGTTGTGTTCTCCAGGTACGAGAGGGGGCGGCTCATTTTCACTGCATTGTCATCTGTCGTTATGAATACTACACCACGTGAACACTTCTTCATGTTAATGCCACATGCACGAGTCACACACTCCTGAGCACTGATCTCTCTCTTTTTTGAATACGCCTGCATGACTGCCCTCATTTCATCACATTCATTGACGTTTTCCCTGTCAGAGTTCTGGATGACTGTTTTGAGGTACTCAGACAGTACTCAGTACTCAGATTCTTTCTTGGTTATGTAGCTGGTCAGGTAAATGATGCAAGAATATGCAATGACAATATAGCTAACATCAATATTAGCATTCCAGGCTTCCAACAGATGAGGATCATTTCCGTTCACCCAGCAGTCTTTAGGGTCACGTTTCAGTATGACAGCATTGGATTTGTTCATCACATTGAGGCATTGTTCATACTCACTAAATGTTAAATTGCATTTAGCCTGAAGCTGCTGCAAACTGAGAGAGGCAGTTTCAGGTTCATTTAACAACAGGTTCAGTGGTCTGAGCTTTCTCTTGGCTTCTTCCACTTGCAGTTCATTAACATCCTCACCAGCTCTTGTTATCATTGTCTTTCTGCAGGGTGGTTTGGGAAATCCAAATCTACAACCAGAGCTGAGACTTTTGAAACATGTCTTTGAGTGTTTTTTACTGTGCATTTGCACCTCTTTCTTCATTCTTGTAGAGTTGAGGTTGTGTATGTGGGTCAGGCAGCTGAGCTGTGATGTATTTAGACATAAACTCACACACAGTCTGATCATCATCTTCCTCAAACACAGGTGCATCTTCTACCCATATGAGACAGTGGATGTGTGGGCTTCCTCTGTGCTGAAACTCCACTCGGTAAAAGTAGTCAATAACTTTGCCCAGAGGTTGTGCAGGAGATAAGATCAAATCTCTGAATAAGGCTTCAACACGTTTATCAAACATGCGCATTGCTGTCACTGGATTGCTCCTTAATATGTCACACTTTGCTGCCCAGTAATGTTCTTCAAAATGAACCTCTTCATCCTCCTGAGTTTTTATTGCCTCAACCACCTCAGGCCAACGCATTTCAGCTGCTGAGAATGTACAGAAGAATGTAGGAGTTCCTAAATGTCTGATCATGGCAAAAAGATCTCTGGTTGTTTTCTCCCAATAAGCTGGTGTTCCTCTCAGTGGCTGCATGAATCTGACTGCATCTTTATTCCTCACTAGTCTCTCAACCTCTCGTTTATCTTGCAACATCCCTGAGGTAATTTTGCGTCCATCTCTGGTCACAGGTTTTCCTTTCCGTAACTGAATAGTCATGCTGGAAGTGGCCAAGTGTATTTCAGTAACAAACTGAGCAAAGAACAAGTAGTTTGTGTCTCTGGCAAAGCGTTCATCGATACAGAAAAGCCTTGATTTGAAATAACTACTGGGTGTTAATTTTATACATCTCTGTTCATCCAGTATGTTTTGACCTGTAGGGAAGTGAACAGGGAAAGCCATGGCCTCCAGTTTAGGTGTTTGGAAAAAGCTGACTGGGTTGTTTCTTTCAGCAGGGGCAACAGAGTAGATTCCTTCACTAAAACATAATATTTCCTCTGCAACATCAAGGGGCTGAAGACAGAGTCTAGCGCAAAACCTCCATTGGGCATGTCATCTTCCTGTTCTTCATCATCTCTCTGCTGCTCAGGTTCATCATCATCATGTAACATGTCAGAGTGTTGTTGCTTATGTTCAGGATTGTTTTCTGTCTCACGTAGTGCACTATGTTCACATCTGTCTATCTCCATGAGATCATCTTCCCCATATTAGTCATCCATTGTTTCATCCTCAACATCATTTTTCTCATCTGGAAGAGTTGGGTCACATAACTCAGCATCATCTCTGATACTTACATCCTCATACTGTGGATGGATCTGTTTCAGTTTATGCAGAGCCTGTACAGGTTTAAACCAGGTTACCGTCTGGAACAGCTGATGACCTCTGTAACACAACTGTCTCTTCAGTTTCACTCTCATGACCTGTGAGTCACTTCTCAGTTTGCGCAGAGCATCCACTGTTTCCTGGACCTCAGATGGGACACAGACCACATTACCACGTATTGCTGTCTGTCTGCCTTTGGGAAGAGGAATGATCTTAGCAAATGGTATGCACTTTGCTATGAGATGTCTCTCCAGTATGTTGAGATCAGACAGTTCAGGTGGAATTTCAACGAGCTCCAAGTGGGGGCATGACTCCATTTTTAAGGTGATTATGGCAGGTGTGACAGATCCACTCTGACCTTCTCTCATGAGAAACCTTAGAGTGTTCTTGATTTCTGCAGTGATCATCACAAACATGAACATACTTTCCTGACAGACATGATGCAACCACTTTTTGATTTTTAATGTAACTTGACCTTATACAGATTCGCACTTGATTTGGGAACTATGTCTTATGACACACAGTGCACACTTAAGTAGAACCAGCTTTTATATTTGATCTGAAAACAGATATGGCCTGTTGCATCAAAGGGTTGTCAATCTGGCATAGTTGCCTATTCATCTGTCTGTATTTCCTTTTTATTTTCATTGCACATCTCATGTTATGCATACTCCTAAAGGCAATATTGTTTTTATACCTGTTCCTCATTATTTCTTTCATGAGTTGTCTGTGTCGAACTCTGAATGCTTTGTCATGTGCATAACGCTGAGTAATATAAGATCGCTGCCTCAGTCTGTAATCAACATCATCTCTGTAGCGCTCAGTTATATACTGTTTTTGTTTCTGCCTGAAGTCAACATTGTCTCTGTAATGGACTTTTATATTATTTTTTTTCTTCTCTCTGTACTCAGCATTTCCTGCTCGACTTAGATTTTTTTCTTTTCTCTGTATGCTTCATTTGAATCTTTCTCTTTTCCTTGTGGAGCTTTTTGTAAGAGCATTACTCTTCTCTTAAATTTTCTCCTTTCCTGTTTGCTAAGTTTTGACAGTTTTACAGGAGGTCTTGGATAAATCAGCAGCAGGTAAATTTTACTATGAGAAGCATCATGTGATGGGAGAAACTGAATCTGTTTGATAGCTCAGGTTCAGTTTTGTTATCAGGGATGACATGAACCTCTTATTGTCTCAAAAATGATTTAGAATTGATGTTAGTGGATGCACTTAATTCATTGTGGTTGATAGGACATCAGTGTTTGCATACCTACTCTCTGTGTCTGGTATAGCATCATTCAGGTTGACTGTGCCCACACTGTAAAACACCACAGGCTTCAGCTCATAGTTACAGGAGGACTGTGTGCCAAACATCTTGTGACACTTTTGGAGCCTGACAATCATGTCACTGAGACGTTTCACAGACGTGTCACCATTACAGCAGTTCCAGCAGTGTGTGAACTCAGTAGTAGGGGCAAACCATTGGCTCTTCTGGAGTGTGGATCAAAGAGTCCATATCTGCCTGATCTGGTTCTGAATACTGCAATACATAACCCTGTCATTAGCAACAACACGTACTGCACATCAGATAAACAAGTCAGACCTGCCCTAGATTGAGGAAGCTATCAACAGCTCCAGGTAACAGGTCTTCAAATGTGCCATTGTGCGAAAGTTGTGCGTTGTCCACATAATACCTATACCTGCGTGCAGCAACTTGGTCAGGCAGCTCATCATTGGTCAAATGGATATTGTTAGGGAACCGTTTCCTGGTCTCCTATACATCAGGTCACCTTTATCCAGGACGAGATCAAGGTCTGCTCTGGTGATGTTTTCATCCTCATGAAGGAAGGCAAGAAATGTTAGAGTTACAGGTGCACTGATGATTTCTGAATTTGCCGTATTTCAGAGAAGCCTGGCTGTGGGATGCACAAACATGTTTCAGAGGACTGGTCTCGTGGGGTTGCACTCTGCATTAGAAGGTCTTCTACACTTGGAGCATCACTGTGACATCCACTTTTTACAATGTCAGCATAGGATACACCTGTTATGCGCACAGCTTTAGGTTGACTCTGTTGAACACATTCAGCATTAGACTTTGCACACCTTCACCTGAGCATAGCTCTGAGGATCATTCTGGGGACCTTCTGCTTGGTCACTCCTTGCTGCACACTGGAAATCCACCAGTCTCTGCCAGCGGAGCTTTGCAGCTTCAGACTCCTTACCTTTCTTTGGCATTATTACTGTTTTCCAAAACCACAACTGTTACTCTATATAGTTTAGTTTGTAAACCAAAAATACAAATGAAAATATTTTTTGAATATTATTTCATTTTTCTTTTAACTCACAAAAACATTTGCTGTAACAATATTAACTGGACAGTAAAGCAACATTTTTAAACTTCTGTCAAGCCTGTCAAAAATATTCTTAAAGTAAAACTGGTTTATGGTAATTCCAATGCTATGTATGAATTGTAAACTTTTGTTTAACGCCGGCGCGTTTTGACGCATATTTTTCTGATAAGGCCGAAACAAACTTAAATTAGTCTAGTTTTAGTGGTATACCATCATAATAGAAACAAAACGTTGTGGTTTTTTTAAATAAAGAAAGCCGACAGGGTGCGCTCTCGGCCTTTTCCGTGTCTCACATTTCTCTTCACAGACGCGTAAATAAAACAACCAGAATCTCAGCGAATACTTGGCTCCTAAAAATAAGAATTATATGACTAGAAAGCTTGAAATGTTTTCTTTTGAGTGAAACAATTCAAGTCGAAAACAAATCATCACTTTTTATTTAATCCGTATGAACGTAAGGAGAAGTCCGTTTTTTCCTGTCTCACCTGGCGGTCCCGCCTTGTACACTGTCCACTGTTCACATGTAAATAATCTCAGGTGAACCAGGTAAATATGTGCACACCCCCGAGAAATGACACAAAATATTAAACTTCATCATAGAATTTACTCACTTTTTCGGTGCGTTTGGATGATGGCGCGTTACGCACGTAATGAAGTGCTTCTTGTATTCCACTCAGAGACAAATAGTTTAGCTTGTCCTCAGAGTAAAAACACTGATTTTAACTCAAATGAGGATCGTTTGGCTCCTCATTGTTTTGTATTGTGCTGCACTAATCCGTCCCATCTACATTGACTGAAAGGCTCATTATGCGCGTCTTTGTCTGGTCGTTCAGTGTGTCTTTTGTGTTCTCAGGTAAATCACATGACTATTCATCCTCAGACACACCCTCTTGCATATGGCCTTTCTGGACAAAAAGTGTCTTAGAAAATTTAAATCAGTGTATTGTTTACTGTGAATGTGTGAACAAGATGACATTCACAGCACTCTGAAGTAAACACTTTAGCCTACAACATGCAGGTCTCCAAAGTCTTGTGAACCAATGTTCTGTTTGTGTTTTATGGTCTTATTTCAGTGAGTAAAAAATTTTAGTTTTTCACTAACCATGCATAAACACTTTTTTTCTCAAAAACACAATCATGTATAAACTTGCTGCTCACATATTATTGTAGCCAATTTTGTGCTGATTACAGTGTTATTAGACTTTAGTGTCAGGACTCGGGGAACTATTATAAATTTTGGACCAAAAGATGCGCCCACTCCGGTACTTAAAGGTTCAAATCAAGACTTTATTTACTGGGTTAGGAGAAACAGGAACCAAAACATTAGACTAAGAGGGAATAGGCAGGGAAACACAAGGACATGAAACATGAAAACAAGGCAAGAGGGTCCACATAATACAAGAACATGGGACAAGGACACAAGGGGACAAGGTCGGAGGGATCTGGGTCACACACACACTTAGGGAGACGCACCAGATCACACAAACACTTGAACATGAAGGACAGGGGTCGGGACATGAAGATGTGGGTCACACACGCACTTTGGGAGACGCACCAGACCACACAGGGAACATGAACATGAACAGGGAATCAAGGCATGAAGGGGTCTGGGTCACACACAGCTAGGGAGACGCACCAGACCACACAGGGAACATGAACAGGGAATCAAGGCATGAAACACAAGGGCAAAAAACATGGCAGGAGGCAGAGACACATAAACAGGAGACTGGGGAAAAGAACCAGGAAATTAAGACCAAAAGGAGGCAAAATACTTAACTTAAATCAGAAGGGACAAAAGGCAGTCCATAATCAAAACAAGTCTTAGCAAGAGCTCAAACGTTGTCTTGGCAGTACACAAACCCATGCATAGCAGACAACCCGGCAACTAAAACAAAGAACAACCAAGGTATATAAGGACCGGGCACAAAACAAGAAACAGGTGAAAATAATCAAACAAATTAGATCAACGTAAGGCAAACAGAAATGACCAAAAACCAGTTCCTGTCAGGATCCTTCAAAATAAAATAAAACAGGAAGTCCAGAGAAAATGGATTCCCCCCCCCCCCCTTCTCTCCCACCTCATGTATATTCCACCATTGAATGTTACTAACCTTGTGCTCTCTGTCTCCCCTAGTTTGTGCTCTCTCCCTCCCTCTCTCTCTCTCTCTCTCTGTACCTTCTGCAGGTGTCCCTGGTCCTGGAGCTGTTTATCGCTGATGTGCAGTTACTGGCCCCACCAACTTGCAGTGTCTATTTGTTGTTTATTGTTGCTGTTCTTTTCTCTCTGCTCTATCCACTCACCCCAACCGGTCGAGGCAGATGGCCGCCCAAACTGAGCCCGGTTCTGCTGGAGGTTTTTTTCTTCCGTTAAAGGGAGTTTTTTCCTCTCCACTGTCGCCAAGTGCTTGCTCATAAGGGAATTGTTGGGTTTTTAGTTTTAGTTTTTGTAAAGTGCCTTGAGATGATTTGTATTGTGATTTGGCGCTATACAAATAAAATTGAATTGAATTGAATTGAATTGAATGAGGAAAATTGGACTGACTGCCTGAAGAACGCATTGACAATATACACGGCACCACAGAACGGTGAGCAGGAACCTTTTCATGAATTCTGCATAATTTGCATATTCTAAAGTTACAATTGTCAATGTGTGAATTGGGACAGTTATAAATTTGGACGGTTTGGGGTGGTAGGTTGTAATTTTGTGTTGGATCGTTTGACGAAAAAATAAAATAAAACCGTGTTGGATCGGTAATAATAATAAATGTCGTGTTGGATCGACAGTTAAACAGAAAAACCGTGTTGGATCGGTGAACTTTAAGCTTTTATTTCCCGGGTGTGGTGGACCCAACAGTTCCCGACGGGGAATTGGTAGAACTGGGTTGCAAGACCTGGGGATCTGGGGAACCCCTGAAATAATACGTCATGTTGGATTGACGAATAAATGGAATAATACGTCATGTTGGTTTGACGAATAAACAAAAGGACACCGTGTTAGATAGGTTGTGTAGAATTTTAGGTTTTAAATATTGTGCATTTGTGTGGATGTCGAGGAAGTTTGAGTGAAACTATGTTAGTGTGAATCAAAGTGTGGGGGGGTGAGGACAGTAAGTGTGTGTGTGGAGAGCGTCAGAGAGACAGGAAGTGTTCTGGCGCGGAGTTTGTGAAGACTGAGAGAGAAAGGCGGAAGTGAGAGAAGGTAAGGTAAGTAAGGCTCCGCCTATTATTTGGTTACCTCTACTGGAGGAAGAGGGAATTGTATTACAATTTATTTGGCTCCCTCTGCTGAAACAACCAGGGATTGCAATAACAACTATAGATAAGAGTTCCCTCTGTTGAGGAGGGGATAACCCCAGATATATAAAATAAAATAAAATAAATAAATAAATAAATAAAATAAGATAGAATAAAATAAATAAACAAATAATAATAACAACAATAATAAACAAATAAATAAATAAAAATAAAATAAATATATAATACAAGAATAAATGATAATAAATAAATATAAGAAGAATAATAAATAATAATAATAGTAAAAATATACAAAATAAAGATAGACCACGCATTAATTTGGAAGGCAGACCCGAATACAACAATGGAAAGACACCTTGACCAACAGGTAAGTGATGAGGAATGGGGCCCGCCTGAAAAATGGGTGAAACTGGAAACTCAGGTGGCATCAACCCTGGCGGCAGGTCGGCTGAAGCAGGGGCAGAAGAATACAAAAGAAGAAATGGAAGAACAATATAGGAAGAAGTTAATGAATTTGATTAAGGAGAAAGGAAGAAACCCACAGGATTGAGCTGCCCTGATCCCATGGATATGGGAGAAGGCACATGGACACGAGAAACGGGCCAAGGAAGCAGGAATGGAAGGAGAAAAAGCTTCCATGTTTCGTAAATGTAAGTTCAGACAGAAAAAACAGGAAGAGGAGGCAGAGGCCAGTACTTGGATTAATATAGCCCTGCTGTGGCAGAGTACCCAGCATCTACACAAGGATAAGACATGGAAGGCCAAAGAGGGAACTGACGAGAAATTGCCGCCACCTTATTTCGTAAGTAGTCCATCGGCATCCTCGGTTCCAACCCTATATCCAGTAATAGAGATCAGAAAAGGAGAACTGCAAGTGCCTGATCTGCCTCAGCCTAGTCCACAGGCCCGCCCACAGAAATCAGGCTATAAGGAGTATATCGATTGGGAAACTTTGAAGTTAACTCCCTCTGGAAGTGGACGAAGTTCCCCGGATCACGCGGTAGAACCTGTTCCTTTTGCAGACAGAGCACATAGAGAGGGAGGCCCCAGGAACATTTATATTCAAACACCTCCTGAGACAAAGGTAAGTACTGACAGGTGGACGGACCCACAGATATTAGACCGAGAAGTGTTGCTGAAGTTCACCCCACAAAGACAACCAAAGACAGGACAGATAGTCCTCTGGGCGGAAGGAACATGGAGTCCAGAGATAAAGGAGGCTGATGAAGAAGAAATGAACAGCTCAGCTGGAAAGGTAAACTAGAGGATCCAGGTCCTAGTGAGAACTACTGCCAAAAGCTCAGATCATGGGGACCCCCCAAGTGTCCCCCACCTCCCCCCAATCAGTCCACCCAATCCATTGAGAGGCGCGAGGATGAAAAGGACTGGCTGGAGGACGGGGAGGTAAACCAGCATCATTCTTTTCAAGCACCCTTGTTGGCCTCAGGAGGAAGAGTGAAGTATCGGCCGTATGGGCTTGGGGATGTGCAAGCGTTGGTGGATCAACTTCCCCCAGTGGCAGAGGGAGGAGGTTTGTGGCTTGGCAAATTGGATAAGCTGACCGCAGGGCAGAGATTGGCATTGGGAGAATTTAGGGCGGTTATTCAGAGGTGCCAGAGAGGGGAACAGGGGAGCTCCGAGGGGGGGAAATGGATGGGGAGGACGCGGGGGGCGTGGGGTCCTTCAAATGTACTTCAAATGTATGCTTCCTATGTGGAGATACAGACCATTGGGTAAAAGACTGTCCTCACAGAGGTTACTTCAGCCGAGGAAGAGCCCGGGGGGGACAGGGTGCCGGTCCGTATCGTGGACGAGGTGGCCCTCCATCCTATAACATGCCAATGATGGACTGGGGATCTCCCGT
Organism: Mastacembelus armatus; assembly: GCF_900324485.2. Taxonomy (NCBI): domain Eukaryota; kingdom Metazoa; phylum Chordata; class Actinopteri; order Synbranchiformes; family Mastacembelidae; genus Mastacembelus; species Mastacembelus armatus. Next base: position 12,848,000 of record NC_046648.1, read on the forward strand.
GACCTGGGAGGATCCCTACCAAGAATGATACACCCCACCGAGAGGCCCGGACAGCAGTAAAACTACGGCAGATCCACTGCTGCCCATGATGGTCAGTTACATGAAGTTGTCGTTTTTGGTCGACACTGGGGCAACATGCTCCACTTTGAACACCACCTCAGAATCTACGCTGTCGACGCAGACTACCACAGTTATGGGCTTCTCGGGGAAGAAACAGACTGCCGGTGACACTGCCACTATTCACACAAGTGGGCCACCAGTGCGTTCGCCACTCCTACATCTACTCTCCGAGCACTCCTGTCAACCTCCTGGGCAGGGATTTACTGATCAAACTGGGGGCTACTATTCTCTGCTCCCTTGAGGGACTGAGTGTGACTTTACCAGATGGCACATGCTTGCCTTGTACCCGGTATTCTACCGGGGAATGTGCGCAGTTCCTACTTAGACCCTCTGAGGAAGAGGGAGCAGACATTTACTGGGCGAAACTTTGCCCTGAACCACCAGACCAGGGAGGCATCTGGTCAGCATATCAAAGGTGGCGCCCCTGGATCTCGCTCCTCAACCCCTACGTCCCTCCCCTGGACCTTCTCCATATCACCCTCTTCTATGACAGGCTCCAAACCGATTGGTACAGGGAAGAGTTCGATCAGGTCGTAGGAGATTCTTAGAGCATCGATACGGAAAATATTTATGTGGCACCAGAAGGTGTGGCGGCAGCGGTGAAGCTGCTCCCGGAACAACAACAGTGGTATCAAATGGAGGAGGACTCTGCACCCCATGTGTCTCTCGCACTACACCCGAGTCATGAGGCCAAAGAATTGGGAGGTATCGTTAAGAGGGCATTGGCTCACTCTGACTGGAAGCCCACCTCAATACCGCAGGTCTTGTATGCTCCCATTACACAGACTTTTTGCATCCAGCTCTCTGCTACAGACACGGCGACATTGGAGCATTGTGAGGTTTCTAGGTATCACGGGAGAGAAAAAACAGACCACTTGGCTGCCAGCATGCTTGCCAAATGGGGCATGCATGCATGCATGCCGGACTCACTCTCAGTACCCCAATAAACAGCAGGCAGCAGAGGGGATCCAGGACACCATTGAAGGCCTCTTACAGGCAGGCGTCTTGGAACCCTCCTATTCCAATTGGAATATTCCCATTCTAATTCAATTCAATTCAATTTTATTTGTATAGCGCCAAATCACAATACAAATCATCTCAAGGCACTTTACAAAAACTAAACCCAACAATTCCCTTATGAGCAAGCACTTGGCGACAGTGGAGAGGAAAAAACTCCCTTTAACGGAAGAAAAAAACCTCCAGCAGAACCGGGCTCAGTTTGGGCGGCCATCTGCCTCGACCGGTTGGGGTGAGTGGATAGAGCAGAGAGAAAAGAACAGCAACAATAAACAACAAATAGACACTGCAAGTTGGTGGGGCCAGTAACTGCACATCAGCGATAAGGACCAGGGACACCTGCAGAAGGTACGGAGAGAGAGGGGGGGGAGCACAAACTAGGGGAGACAGAGAGCACAAGGTTAGTAACATTCAATGGTGGAATATACATGAGGTGGGAGAGAGAGGGGGGGGGGGTTAGGGTAGGGGAGCTCAGTGCACCGATGGTCCTCGGGCAGTCTAGGCCTATAGCGGCATAACTAACTAAGGGATGGTTCAGGGTAGCCCTAACTATATGCTTTGTCAAAGAGGAAGGTTTTAAGTCTAGCCTTAAAAGTACAGAGAGTGTCTGCCTCCTGAACCCAGGCAGAGAGCTGGTTCCATAGGAGAGGAGCTTGATAGCTAAAGGCTCTGCCTCCCATTCTGCTTTTGAGAACTCTGGGAACCACAAGTAGGCCTGCACTCTGAGAGCGAAGTGGTCTATTGGGATAATATGGTACTATGAGGTCTTTAAGGTATGAAGGAGCTTGATTATGAAGGGATTTGTATGTGAGAAGAAGGATTTTAAATTCTATTCTATATTTTACAGGGAGCCAATGAAGAGAAGCCAATATAGGAGAAATATGATCTCTCTTGCTAGTTCCTGTCAGGACTCTGGCTGCGGCATTCTGGATTAATTGGAGGCTTTTTATTAAGATATTAGGACATCCAGATAGTAATGAGTTACAGTAATCTAGCCTTGAGGAAACAAATGCATGGACTAGTTTTTCTGCATCATTTTGAGACAGGATGTTCCTAATTTTGGAAATGTTGCGCAGGTGAAAGAATGCAGTTCTAGAAATTTGTTTTATGTGTGAGTTAAAGGACATGTCCTGGTCAAAAATAACTCCAAGGTTTTTTACAGTAGTGCTGGAGGCCAGGGCTATGCCATCTAGAGTAGCTATAATTTTAGAAAAGTTATTTCTGAGATTTTTAGGCCCAAATATAATGACTTCTGTTTTCTCCGAGTTTAAAAGTAAAAAGTTACTGGTCATCCAGGCCTTTATGTCAGTTAGACAGGCTTGAAGTCTGGTTAACTGGTTTGTGTTAACAGGTTTAATAGATAGATATAACTGAGTGTCATCCGCATAGCAGTGGTAATTAATAGAGTGCTTCCTAATGATATATCCTAAAGGAAGCATGTACAGGGTGAACAGAATCGGTCCTAGCACAGAACCTTGTGGAACTCCATAACTAACTTTTGTTCGTGTGGAAGGTTCATCATGGACATAAACAAACTGGAATCTGTCCGATAAATAGAATTGGAACCACTTTAACGCTGTTCCTCTGATACCAATCACATGCTCCAGTCTCTGTAATAAGATGTTGTGGTCAATGGTGTCGAATGCTGCACTAAGGTCTAGGAGGACAAGTATCGAAACAAGTCCATTATCTGAGGCTAAGAGAAGATCGTTGGTAACTTTCAACAGTGCTGTTTCTGTACTATGATGTGCTCTAAATCCTGATTGGAAATCTTCAAATAGTTCATTCCTGTGTAAGTGGTCTGATAGCTGCTTAGCAACAGCCTTTTCTAGGATTTTAGAAATAAATGGCAGGTTGGATATTGGTCTATAATTAACCAAGACTCCTGGATCAAGACTAGGCTTTTTGAGTAAAGGTTTGATTACTGCAGTCTTAAAGGCCTGTGGTACATAGCCTGATACTAGAGATAAATTTACTACGTCTAATAAAGATGAGTTCATTAATGGCAGGGTGTAATTAAGCAGTCTAGTCGGGATGGGGTCCAAGAGACACGTTGATGATTTCGATGAAGCAACTACTGATGTAAATTCAGAGAGATCTATAGGAGAGAAGCAGTCTAAACATAACTGAGGTCCTACAGATGATTCAAGAGCTACTGTAGTAAAAGATTCATTTATTGCAGGTATAGGAAGCATCTGCTGAATTTTATCTCTAATAGTTGTGATTTTATTTGTAAAGAAACTCATAAATTCATCACTGCTGAGAGCTAAGGGAACACTGGGCTCAACGGAGCTGTGACTTTTTGTCAGCCTGGCTACAGTGCTGAAAAGAAACCTGGGATTGTTCTTATTTTCCTCTATTAGTGATGAATAGTATGCAGTTCTGGCTTTACGGAGAGCTTTTTTATATGTTAGTAGACTGTTTTTCCAGGCTAGAAAAATTTCCTCTAAGTTTGTGGAACGCCACTTCCTTTCCAGCCTTCGTGATGCCTGCTTTAAGGTACGAACATGTAAATTATACCATGGGGCTAGTCTTCTCTGATTCACTAACTTCTTTTTCAGAGGGGCTACAGAATCAAGCGTTTCACGCAGTGAGGTTACAGCGCTGTCAACAACATGATCAATTTGGTAGGGAGTAGGATTAAAAATAATAATAATAATACATTTTATTTCATGGCGCCTTTCAAAGTCTCAAGGTCACCTTACAGATAGAAAAGGAAGCATACAGCATGATATACATAGAGTGCATTAAAACAACAGTAACAAGAATACATAAACGGCGGGAGAGAATGTAAAGGCAAAAGGGTGGATTATCTAGGAAGTGGGCGAAGTACAGTAAAAGTAAATTGAAATACAGAAACCCAGATGACAGAACAACAAATATGAAACAGTATGAGACAATATGAAATAGGCAGAGGGTGGTAGGACATCACGGGCTGCTTTGAGAAGTTAAGAGAGTTAGGTGGAAAACGCTATACGGAACAGATATGTTTTGAGTGATGATTTAAAAGTTGATAGGTCCGGAGACGACCGGATGCGATGAGGGAGAATGTTCCAAAGGCGGGGCGCAGTGTGGCTGAAGGATCTAGCGCCCATGGTGGCCAGGCGCGCTGTAGGGGTGCAGAGGAGAGTGGAACTGGATGAGCGGAGAGGACGAGGCGGAGAATAGATATGAAGTAGTTCAGTGATGTATGGTGGGGCAATAGAGTGGAGGGCTTTGTAGGTGAGAAGGAGGATTTTATAGTTTATACGGAAGGACACAGGGAGCCAGTGAAGTTGTTTAAGGACAGGGGTGATATGATGTGAGGATGGAGTTCTGGTGATGATTCGGGCAGCAGAGTTCTGGACAAGTTGAAGTTTGCGAAGTGATTTGAGAGGTAGACCAGTGAGGAGTGAGTTACAGTAATCCAAACGAGAGGTGACAAAGGCGTTAATGAGTATTGCCGTGGTAGTATTGTGGTGCCCACGAGGAGAATTTCAGTTTTGTCAGGGTTGAGTTTCAAAAAGTTATGGGTGAACCAGGATTTGATATTATGTAAGCAGGTAAGGAGGGAGGGAGGGGGGAGGGTAGAAGATGGAGCAGCAGAGAGGTAGAGCTGGGTGTCGTCTGCATAACAGTGGAAATTGATGTTATGTTGCCTAAGGATATTTCCGAGAGGAAGGAGATAAATAATAAAGAGGAGGGGCCCCAGGACAGAGCCCTGAGGCACGCCACAACTGACAGTAGAGGGCTGGGAGTGGAAGTTCTGGAGATGGACGGACTGGGTGCGGTCAGATAGGTAGGAGGTGAACCATGAGAGGACCGAGCCGGCTATGCCGATGGAAGCAAGGCGATGGAGGAGAATATTGTGTGAGATGGTGTCAAAAGCTGCAGTTAGGTCAAGGAGGATGAGGATGGAGACAAGGCCAGAGTCTGCGGCTACTAGGAGGTCGTTGGTGATTTTGACCAGGGCAGTTTCAGTGCTGTGAAGTTGGCGGAAACCAGATTGAAAGTGTTCGTATAGGCTATTGGCGGAAAGGTGGGTATGGACCTGGTGGTGAACAACTTTTTCCAGGATTTTGGAGAGGAACGGGAGATTGGAGATAGGGCGGAAGTTGTTAAGGTCGGCAGGATCGAGACCAGGTTTTTTTAGAATTGGTGAGATGATGGCTGTCTTGAGTGATGGGGGTACGATGCCAGAACTGAGGGAAGTGTGAATAATGTGGGTAAGATGAGGAAGGAGAGAGGGGAGACAGAGCTTGACGAGGTTGGTTGGTAGGGGGTCAAGTTTGCAGGTTGAGGGTTTGGATTTGAGGATCAGGGAAGAGATAACCGTGGTGGGTGGAATGATAAAACTCGAAAGCAGGGAGGATACTGGTAGAGAGGGAAGGGTACAGTGGAGGCAGTTCGCAGTGTCACAGATGGGGGGAAATTGCTGGTGTATATTTTCGATTTTTGATGAGAAGAAATCCAGGAAGTTATTGCACAAGGTGGTGGAGAGTGAAGGGAAGAGAGGAGTATCGGGAGGGCCCAATAAATTTTTGACAGTGGAGAAGAGGGAACGCGTGGAGCCAGAGGCGGATACAATAAGCGAGGCATAGAAGTCAGATTTTGTTTGAGTAATGGTTTGCTTGTACTTCAGTATGTGGTTTAGGTATAAGTCCTTGTGGGTGGATGAACCGGTTTTTTTGAAGAGACGTTCAAGGCGACGGGCTTGGGTTTTGAGGAGGCGGAGTTCGGGTGTGTACCATGGAGCAGAGTGCGTAAAGGATACAGATCTAGTTTTGAGTGGGGCGAAGGTGTTGAGTAGATTTCGTAGCTCACAGTTGAAATTGGATAACATGTTGGAGAGGGACGGTGTGTAATTAGTACATGAAAGGTTGTTGAGAGCAGCAGTGAAGGAGGGGAGGTCGATGTTCTTTAAGTTACGGAAGGTGATGGTGCGGGAGAGGTGGGTTTTGAAGAGAGGTAGTTTGGAGTTAAAGCAGACTAGTTTGTGGTCGGAGAAGAAGGTGTGGAGGGTAGAACATGACTGAACTGTGACGCCAGAGCAGCAGACTAAGTCGAGGGTGTGGCCTAGAGAATGTGTTGGGGAGGTGATGTATTGTTGGAGCCCAAAGCTGTCCAGACAGGAAATTAGGTCTTTTGTAGCAGTGTTGTTGGGATTGTCGAAGTGGATGTTAAAATCACCAAGAAGAATTATGTTGGCTGACAGAGAGATGAGGTCAGCTAAGAGGTCAGACAGTTCGTCCAAGAAGGTCGGGTTAGGTTTTGGTGGGCGGTAGATAGTGGCCAAGAAGGTTGGTGTGTGACCATGAATACGTGCTATGAGAGCTTCAAAGGACTGGAAGGTGATAGTGGGGTGGATGGATATTTTGTATTTAAGGTTGTACAGTATGGCGAGGCCGCCACCGCGTCCCGAGAGGCGTGGATGGGTGAGATATGTGAAGCCAGGAGGAATAGATTGATTAAGTTCAGTGAAGTCGTTGGGCTGCTGCCAGGTTTCAGTTAAGCACAGGATGTCGAGATTGTGTTTAAGAATAATGTCAAAGATGAGGGATGCTTTTTGAGAGAGGGAGCGAACGTTAAGAATCCCAAAATGAGTGTTGTGGAAAGGTGTCGAGTCCATGTTTCTGGGGATGTTAGCTAGTACAGAGTGGTTGATCTGGCGTATACCTGATTTTCTAGGCTGAGGTCGGGAGGATGACCAGATGGAGGGGATTGGTAGTATGGAGTCAGATAGTCAGGCATGTGGGACAGAATGGACAGATTGTCCAGTGTTAGTGTGTGGGGTACAGTGAACTGCATGTTGAATGTTGGTGGAAAGTATATGGGAGCCCAGGCGGTTAGGATGCAGACCATCTCCTGCAAAGAAGGCAGGTCGGTTCCAGAAGAGGTTGAAGTTGTCGATGAATTGGAGATTGTAGGACAGGGAGACAGACTTGATCCAAGTGTTGAGACTGAGGATTCTACTGAAGCGGCCAGAGCCTCTTCCAAACGTGGGGATGGGACCAGACATGAAAATAGTCTTACCACAGTTGCTTAGGAGGTGGAGGAGAGAGATAAAATCCTTTTTAGTCAGTTCAGACCGGTGGAGTGACGTGTCACAAGTTACAATATGAACAATCACTCTAGAGATGGAAGACGGAAGTGTTGGCAGTAATCCAGGAAGCATGGCCAAGATGTCAGAGGCCATAGCTCCAGGGAGACAGTGAGTAGTGGCGTTGAAAAAGCGTACATTCCTTATAATTGAGTCTCCGATGATTAACGTGGTCGGGGGGAAAAGGGGGCGTGGAGAAGACGCCAGTAGTTGGCCGTTTGAGTCGTGTCGTCTTGCTGACTGGCGGGGAGGCGGGGCGGTGACATCAGGTGCTGAGGTGAAAGATGGAGGCGGCAGTTCGATTGGTCCGTAGCTAGGGAGCCCGTGAGGAGCGTTTGGACTAAGGGGGGGGGGGGGGGGGGGGGGGGGGTGTCGTCAGAGGGGAGCGAGAGCAGGTGACGGCGCCGAACGACATTGGTGGGTGACGGGTGTTGTTGGGATACCGGAGCGGAACGATCCGGTACGTGATTGGAGGATGAGACAGTATGTAGGTCCGGAGTGGCAGAAGACAGAGGAGCAAATCGATTGGAGAGGTTTAGGGAGGGACGCGGAGACCCGTGGTGATATTTTTTCCGCCCACGAACCGCAACCTCGGTCCAGGGGGACCGAAGACATGGTGTAGAAGAGGAGGAGGGTCGTGGACAGGTTGACGGGTCAGTGTCCTGGAGAGTGAAGGTAAGTGTGGAGATCTTCCTCGACTGCTCGAGGGCAACGTCCCTGAAGCTAGTCAGTATGGAGTCTTTCTGTTGGAGATCGTGAGAGAGGCGGCGTATTTCCTGCTTTAATTTGGTGATTTCATTGTTTGCTAGACGGAGTAGTAGATTGGCATTGTCCGAGTTGGTATTGTCAGGTAGTGTTGGCGTTGTTGTTGTTGCTCTTGGTGTTGGTGGCGTTGTAGGAGCCTGGCTGGTTGTGTCGATTGCCATCTTGTCGGTCGCCATCTTGTCGGTGATGCCAAGGCAGCTGCCCTCCACTATGTTTATACTTGGCATAGATGCAAATAAAGATGGAATCATTTTCTTAAATTTATTAACAGCGTTGTCGGATAAACATCTGCTGTAGTGGAATTTTCTTCCAGACGCTGCATGATCCATCATTTTAAATTCGAAAGTTATTAAAGAATGATCTGACAAAACAGGATTTGGGGGAAAAATTATTAGATGTTCAATTTCGATGCCATAGGTCAGAACAAGATCAAGGGTGTGATTAAAACAGTGGGTGGGTTTATTAACGTTTTGAATGAAACCAATTGAATCTAATATAGAATTAAATGCAATGCTGAGGCTGTTATTTTCAACATCTACATGAATGTTAAATCTCCCACTATAATGACTTTATCTGATCTAAGCACTAAATCAGACAGGAAGTCAGGGAATTCAGTTAAAAACTCTGAGTAAGGAACAGGTGGACGGTACAAAATGACAAGTAGAACTGGTTTTTGTGTTTTCCAGTTTGTATGTGAGAGACTAAGAGTGAGGCTCTCAAATGAGTTATAACTGTTCTGAGGATGAAAGTTTAATAATAAGTTTGACTGGAAGATTGCAGCTACTCCTCCACCTCGACCTGTGCTTCGAGGAACATGATAATTTTTATGACTGAGGGGGGTTGATTCATTCAGACTGACATATTCATCCTGCTGTAACCAGGTTTCAGTAAGATAAAGTAGGTCAATTTGGTGATCAGTTATCAAATCATTTACTAACAGAGATTTAGAAGAAAGGGACCTAATATTTAATAATCCACATTTGACAGTTCTGTTTTTCTGTTCAATTAGAGGAGTGGTCTTAATTTTTATTAAGTTTTTATGAATAACTCCTCTTCTGTTAACTTCTGATTTATTTGATTTATATGTTCGAGGGGCAGACACAGTCTCTATGTGGTTTGAAGGGGGCGGCGGCTCTAAGGAAACTGCAGAGAAGCGTTTTAGACTGAGTCTCTGCATCCCGGTCCCCACCCTGGATTGTCAGGCTTTTGGTCGGCTAAGAAACTCGGCCAAATTCTTAGAGATGAGAGCTGCACCATTCAAAGTGGGATGGATGCCATCTCTCGCTATCAGACCGGGTTTTCCCCAGAAAGTGGCCCAATTGTCTATGAAGCCCACATCGTTTGCTGGACACCACCTAGACAGCCAGCGACGGAACGATGACATGCGGCTAAACATGTCATCGCTGGTCAGATTGGGGAGGGGTCCAGAGAAAACTACGGAGTCCGACATTAATTTAGCAAAGTTACACACTGACTCAACATTAATTTTAGTGACCTCCGATTGGCGTAATCGGGTGTCATTGCTGCCGACGTGAATAACAATTTTCCCATATTTACGATTAGCCTTAGCCAGCAGCTTCAGATTTGACTCGATGTCGCCCACTCTGGCCCCAGGAATACATTTGACTATGGTCGCTGGTGTCTCTAGCTTCACGTTCCTGACTATGGAATCGCCAATTATCAGAGTCGGTTTCTCAGCGGGTGTGTCGCTGAGCGGGGAAAATCTATTAGAAACATGAACAGGCAGGTGATGAGCCGTAGGCTTCTGCTTAGGAGTATGTTTCCTTCGGACCGTCACCCAGGCTAATTCTCCGGGCTGCTCCAGAGCTGCCCTTGGACCGCTAACAGACCCTGAGCTCGGTGGCTCCACACCAGCTAACGGGGCTAGGCTAGCTGGCTTTTGTTCAAAGGTGCGGAGCCGCGCTTCCAAATCAGTGATCCTCGCCTCCAAGGCTAACAGAACCTTACACTTAATACAGGTATCATTATCGCTAAAGGAGGCAGAGGAATAACTAAACATGTGGCACACCGAGCAGGAGAGAGAGAGAGAGGGAGAGGCCATGTTAGCAAGCTAACTAGCTAGCTAAGCTAACCGGTAGGCCAACGAGCGCTAAGTCAGGAAATAGCAACAAACACCGGTCAAAACAGAAAGGTACCCGACCAGCACCGGAATGCAGCAGCCAGTGAACCGTTCAAAGTCTAGCCGGTTCCCAGGTGTGCCAAACCACAGCTAGTCTGCCGCCAGTCTGCAGACGAACCACACAACACACACAACACGACACGCCTGCAAGACAAAAGTGATTCGCTTACCCGGATGTTCAGCTACTCACCTCCATTCTCCCGGTAAATAAGAAAGGTACCGGTAAATATCACATGGCCCACGATTTGAGAGCAATAAATGATATTCTGCTCACGCCTACAGTGCCGGTGCCTAACCCCTACGTTGTTCTGGCTAATCTCGACCCAGCTCGGAATTGGTTCACCTGTATTGACCTGGCCAATGCATTCTTTTGTCTGCCATTGGCAGGCAGTTGTAGAGATATCTTTTCCTTCACATATCAGGGAGCCCAGTTTCGGTATACTAGATTACCTCAGGGCTTCGCTCTCTCACCCGGCATATTTAATCAGGTACTGAAGCAGGTGCTCGTCACTTGCCAATTGCCGGACCAGACCACCCTTATTCAGTATGTAGACGACCTCTTGCTGGCGGCGCCATCTGCAACTGCCTGCATGATCTCCCAAAAGGGGGCAGGGTTGTCCCCTGCCAACAGATCCACCATACTGCACCACCCCAAGCCCCTGTTGGTAAAGGACATGCTCTCCTTCCTTGGCCTTACCGGGTACAGCCGATCCTACGTCCCGGATTACACCAACCTCACGAGCCCCCTCCGATGGATGGTGAAAGACCAAGGTCTGAGGAACCTCTCCGCCCACCTTGTTTGGACGATTGAGGCAGAGCAAAACTTCATCCGTCTTAAACAAGAACTGGCTACAGCAGCTGATTTGGCTATTCCGGACTATTCACTTCTATTCTTTTTGGATGTTTCTGTCACGGACGCCGTGGCCAATGGCGTCCTGTTCCAGAAAAAAGGGGGAGAGAGGAGAATTCTGATGTATACCAGTGTAATGCTGGATACAATGGAAAAGAGACACCATGCCTGTACACAACATGTAGCAGCCGTGGCAAAGATTATCCAAAAAACCACTCACATCATGTTGGGATAGCCCAGATGTTGAAGAACCTATAACATTGGTGGCATCCATATCTCAAGGATATGGCTAAAGAGCTGGTCAGGGAATGTGACATCTGTACTAAGTACAACACCAGACCTACAGTGAAACCAGAGATTGGTAGGTATCCACTCATCACCAGGCCTGGACGAGAGATTGTTATTGATTTTACAGAAATGGGCACCACCGTTCAAGGGTACAGGTACGTACTGATGTGTGTGGATGCGTATTCAGGGTGGCCAGAGGCGTGGCCCGCCAAGAGGGAAGACAGTAAAAACATTTTTGATAAATTATTACATCCCCAATCATGGCTTCCCAGAGAAAATTAGGTCAGATAATGGGACACATTTCAAGAATCAGGATTTGCAGAAGGTGGAGGCCATGATGGGGTTGAAACATGGGTTTGGAATGGTGTATCATCCACAGTCTCAAGGAAAGGTGGAAAGGATGAATCAAAATGTAAATACTAAATTGGCAAAAATCTGTGCACAGACCAAATTGAACTGGGTTGATGCATTACCATTGGCACTCGTGTCCATACGCTGTTCGGTTAACCAATCCACTGGGTTGACCCCTTTTGAACTTCAAACAGGGAGACCTTTTCCAGGGCCCCACACCACTACCCCAGTAACCACAGTAGAGAATGAGGATCTGTCAGCCAAAGCATATTTTAACTTTCTGCAAGCTCTCGTTTCAGCTTTCTCTCATCAGGAGGCGGACCAGCAGGGCGACGGAACACAAACTTCACCTGACGCCAACTGGGTGCTGCTGAAGTGATAAAAGGAAGTGGTCAGAGCCACGGTGGACAGGACCCTATCAGGTGACGGAGAGAACATCCCACGCAGTGAGGTTAAAGGGGAAAGGAGATACCTGGTACCACTGGTCGCAGTGTGCACCAGGAGAAACGCCTTCCAGATCTCTGACCAAGGTCCAGGAAGGTCCAACATACCTCTCGGTTGAGGCAGAGAAGGACCCTCCTCAGAAAGGGGCAGAATAATCCCCGGGGAGCGAGTCAGGTACTGAGGTAGTCCACCCTCAGTCCGAAGAAAGAAGAAGCCGTCCGAAAAGGGACGGGGTGAGAAAGAGCACCCCTCTCCGACAAGGGGCGTGCCAAGCCTCCAGCCGACGAATCAGAGCGCAGAGGGAGGCAGCCTCAAGGGATTGTTAGTTGTGTTTTTGTGTGGTAGTTTTAGCTGTTGATTTATTTAGTTTATTGTGTATGTTTAGCCATTATTAGATAGTTTAGTTAACAATTGGGGAGTTAAAGCGAAGATGTTTGGATTTGGGAAGGTATTGGGGGTCCTTATGACCCTGACTGTAATGATTGTTGTTTTGTGTTTGGTCTGTATTTGTAGGCATACTCATCACATGTGGGTGCTGCTGCATTCCCTGTATGAGATCCCTGGCGCTTCGGGTAATTTCATCCACCATAGAGAAGCAGGACCCGAAGGTCCTCATGCCTTTATTGGCTACTGATCTTCAAGATGTATACGGTGGTGGTCCCATACTGAGGCATATTGATATGTGATCTCCTAGGGGAGATCAAAAGAGGGATATCAAATTTTGACATTTACATAGTAGAAAAACAAAATGAAAACATGTATGAGACAGCAGCTTCAATATAAATACAGTTAAGAAATCTATCCAAACCACAGGTATTTTTCAGATGTCATCTTTAGATTTTTTCATATGACTGTAAAAACATAATTAGTATAACATAACTAGTGTGACTACTGTTTCAGTGTATCAAATCGCTGAATACAGTTTTCTTTAATATGCGGGACCTTACTGTCGAGTCATCACCAACGCCGGTAATCTGCAGCTACAGACAGGTAGGAATAAGCCAGAAAGACAGAGGCAGAAAAATATAAATTAAAAAGACAAAATATTGACTTTTCTTTAGTTACAGAGATCTAAATTCTTGCAGCTAATTTCAATCATATTTTTGACAGAATTAAATAAAAATTTATTTGAGGAAATGTATGCTGGACTATGTATTTCATGTTGTGAAAGATTATTGTGATGGAAGTCTTTGTCTGTCTAAACTTGTAAGTAATAAAATTAGCTACATTTTATCTACATCCATGAGTTGCAGCCACCGCGAGCTGCGCTGCTCCATGACGTCACTGTACATTAACGGTTTTCAGTTAGAGTCACTAATGCTAACTGAAAACCGTTTTTTATATATATATTAACTGATTTCAACAACGTCGTGACATACAGCAGTAAACCGTGTCTCTGAATCACAGAACATATGGACCCTGTGGTGTCCTGCTCTGCCAAGATATCTTTAGCGTCACATTAAGTTTTTGTTTCGCTCCGTATTCAGTTGCTACGGCTAAAGTTAGCTTAGTGACAATATATTAGCAACGGCAAACAATTGGAGCTAACAAAGTCTCTACAAAGCCGAGAAATGAAATCATGTAACCCTCCTTAACTTGAATTTTAACCGTTAAAACAAGTGTAGGCGACGCTCTTTACAGACTCACTGTTACTAACCAGAAAAAACTAGAACATGAAAACAGGGAACTTAAGGAACATGGGCACATGAACCAAAGGGACAAGACAACATGAGGGAAAGGGGACAAGACATGAAGGTCTGGGTCACACACACATCAGACTATAAGAGAACAAATTTCAAAGGCACGAAGGTCTGGGTCACACGCGCATTTCAGCTCTTTGAAGGGCTGCACTAAATTTCATCCTTCAGCTTTTTCAGCAATTTTCAGCATTGTTGGGCATATTGAAATATTCAGATTTTTTCAATTTTTTTGCCCCATTGAAATGAATGGAGAGAATGTTCAAATCCCCTTCAATTTTGTCCTCTTTCAGCTTTAATTGTGTCAGCATACTTTCACCTAGAAACACCATTCAAACTTTAAATGGGTGTGTATGAGAGCAGAATGTTCACAGCTAGAGTGGTGACATCATCACTAGAGTGGGAGAAGCTGTTAAACTTATTGAAAATTTTTCTCTCTAACTCACCGTCACGGCCGCAATTTTGCGTCTTCATACATCATCTTCTCAAAAGTAGTAGATTTTTGTCTTCTTTCAGGTAATGCTGTTATCATTTTGATAGGACCTACAGTTTTTCCAGCAGGTGGCCAAACCCACAGAGAGTGACTGCTCTAGCTCTCATTCACTCCCATTATAAAAGAGCTCCAGGATTTTCTGGGATTTCAGGATAGTTTTTCTGTAGTCCTCCATTTTGTGAGGTGAAGTTTTCTCATCTTCTCTATTCTGCTTGTGTAAAGTGCTGTGTCACTCCCCCTCCCACTCTGGGCTTAGGTCACCATAGAAACAGCTCACAAAGCGATAGCAGAGCTCAAAGCTCTCTGTGGTTGGTAATTAAGAATGACTGGCTGCCTTATGTCCACTGCTGTTACACATGGGGACCATTCTTAGCTATTTAGAGCAAGTGACTGTTTTAAATGTCAGCCATAGTGTCGTCTCCCAGCAGGCCATGTTCGGACTTTCACAATAAAAGTCTACAGTCATTAATAGGAAGATATTACATTTTTGTAAAATATAAGGAACATTCAAAATAAGGTCCTGATTCTAGTAAAAGGTCCCAAGAGTCTCCTGCAGCACTTTGTCTTTCAAAATAAAAGCCCTGAAACAGCAACTCAATATTAAAACGGACGTTGCCTATTGGCAAACAGCTTCAGGTAGTTAGGCCATTTTCAATATCAGCCATGGTATCTGCTACCAGGACATGGTCAGACTTTCACAATAAAAGTCTTCAGACATTTATGGGAAAATATTATATATTTGTAAATTAAAAGGAATATTCAAAATAAAGTCCAGATTCTTGTATAAGGTCTCATGAGTTTCCTGCAGCATTTTGTCCTTACAAAATAAAAGCCTTTATAGCATTTTCTCTAAATAAAACCCCTGAAACAGCAACATGATCTTAAAATGGTCATATACAGCTTCAGGCACCAATTGAGGTCATTTTTAATGTCAGCCATGGTGTTTGCTCCCAGGACATGGTGAGACTTTCACAATAAAAGTCTACAGTTATTTATAGGATGATATTACTATTATTATTATAGTAAAGTATAAGGAATATTCAAAATACAGTACAGATTCTGGTATAAGGTCCAGTGAGTCTCCTGTAGATCTTTGTCCTTTCAAAATAAAAGCCTTTTTATAGCATTTTCTCAAAATAAAAGCCCCCTCACTACAATTCATAGCTCTCGATTATTCCAACTACTACATCTCATTGGTAGGGTGTCTGCAGTGGCTACATGTCGCAGCTCATATCTGCTTAATGCATTTGGGTCGAGCCTATAAAACAGTGAATAGAACTTCTTCTCTATAACTCCACTTGTCCCCTTGTCCTCTACCTGTCCTGTTCTTCTGGGAAGATAGCTTTTTTGTTACTCCATGAACTCTGTGGTCACTTTTCTAGGTCTGGCTCAGCGCTCAGTTTTTCACATATACACCAATCAGCCATAACATTATGACCACCTGCCTAACACTATACACAGGAGTCAGTGAAGCAGTAGGTTGACACTCGTGTCACTCTACAGCTCACTGCACATCTTCTGTGAATGTTTGCTTTCATGGTTCTAATGTCAGGAAGACCAACACATTTGTCCACCATTCAGTGAAAAACATATCAAAAGGAATGAAAACTGCGATCACGAGGACAAGTTAGAGATCATTTTTTAAAACAAATTTAACATTCTCCCCACTCTAGTTATATCACCACTACAGCTATTATTTCAAACATTGCAACAAAGATTCAAACAAAATGGGATTTTTTGAAAAGTATAAATGAAATTTGACAGTTTAATTGACAGTAGGTTAACCTCGTCATCAGTGAGCCTTGGAATCCCATGACCCTGTCATCTGTTCACTGTTTGTCCTTCCTTAGACAACTTTTGGTCGGTACTAACCACTGCACACCGGGAACACCCAACAAGATCTGTAGTTTGGGAGATGCTCTGACACAACACTCTGGTGCCACAGTAACAAGATAATCATTATTAGTCACTTTATCTGTCAGCAGTCATAATGTTATGGCTGATCTGTGTATCTAACACCTTCTAACTCACTACATGTGCAGTGCAGCACTGATAATCTTAATTCAATTCAATTCAATTTTATTTGTATAGCACCAAATCACAATACAAATCATTTCAAGGCACTTTACAAAAACTAAAAACCCAACAAATCCCTTATGAGCAAGCACTTGGCGACAGTGGAGAGGAAAAAACTCCCTTTAACGGAAGAAAAAAACCTCCAGCAGAACCGGGCTCAGTTTGGGCGGCCATCTGAAAGGAAGGGAGGGGAGGGTTAGGGTAGGGGAGCTCAGTGCACTGATGGTCCTCAGGCAGTCTAGGCCTATAGCAGCATAACTAAGGGATGGTTCAGGGTAGCCTGAAGCCAGCCGTAACTATACGCTTTGTCAAAGAGGAAGGTTTTAAGTCTAGCCTTGAAAGTACAGAGAGTGTCTGCCTCCTGAACCCAGACTGGGAGCTGGGTGAGAATGAGTGTTTGGTGTCAGCTTACCACTGGTGTTACACCTGTTATGACCCTAGGGGTCATTATGTGTTATTAGATATGGTAACACACCATATCTGTGATTTTAAGATTCTGAGACATATAACAATGCAATATGTTCATCTATTGCATATATACAATCGGAGCAGGTTATTTAACTGATATTCACTTAATGATAATGTAGAATCAATACTATTTCACTGTTTTATATGCGCAGCTGCTGCCACTTAAAGCACATAACGTACTTTACACTATTTCCCATTCACCCATTGCAAACACACTCATATACCAATGGAAGAGCCATTAAGAGTGACTTGGGGTTCAGTGTCTTCCCCAAGGATATTTCAGAATGTGAATTAGGGAACCTGCAGACTGCAGAACAGAGGATGCCCTCGAATGGACACACTGTTCCCCAGAGAGCTGGAGAACTGTTGCCCTGGGGTAGTTCTCAGATGGACAGCCCACTGACTGAACAACCAGAGTTCAGGTGAATGACCATAGGACCAGACTGGAAAATAGAGACTTGCTTGGGAGTGATGCAGCATCTGAGAACAGTATGTACTAGTGTGAAGGCAATTTGTATCAAACCTGCAGAAATAACGGCAGAAAACATTTAGTTCATTCAGTTTAGGCCAAAACTGAGCCAAATTTGAAATGCTGAAGCAAAAGGTCTGGATACTATTGTGAATGAAAGAATTAAAATTTATTTTTGAAAACATTTTTCATTTTGTTTGTATGGGTTATTAAATATAGACCATTGGGAAAAGGACAAATCTATCCACTTCCAATTAAGAACAATACAACACAATAACGTGCAAAATGTGAATGTTTCTACATCTGAATACCTTTTGAAGTCACTGTATATAGATGGATAGACGTGTTCTAACAACCTGAAAATCTCGCGAGTTTTAGACAGTTATTCCCCTATAGCTGCTATGGCTGCCATGAGGACGCTTCAGATTTGTGGCGTTTCTCCGACGGGAAAACACTCTGCCTCGGTTATCTTTCTGCACGGTTCAGGTGCTCACTGATCTCTTTTATTTTCGTGGTTACTTTCGCCCGTGATTTTCTGTCAATTAGTTGATGCAGAAAATATTTCTGATGGCACTTTATCGGTCTTCCGTTTTCCTACGCGGTTATTGTGCCAGGTGTGGTTTCTTGCATAATGTGGAAAGTTGCTTTGCCAAATTCAGAAATGGACTCTGACATGTGAGCCGTGTTCTTTAACCTACCAGATGTTTTGAATGCTTTGTGGAAGGAGAAGCAAAAATATTCCACAAGTTGTTCATTTAAACTCCAAACAGTTTAAAAGTCAAAATAACTTTGCTTTGAAAAGTGGTGGTCGTCACTAGAACGTAATATCAAATCGATCTTGACATAAGCATTGTCGTGCCAAAGTAGTTATCCCCGACAGGAATTGTATCCCCTGCCGCGGGAGTGCGCATGCATTCAGAGTGAAGGTGGACCTGGGTTATTAGGCTTGAATTTTAGCTAAGCTAACGAAAAAACAGTAACACTTGGATTCTTTAGTCATCGTATTGAATATAGTTCTTTTTCTGCACGATGTTTTCTAATGTGTCTTTTAATTTGTTTATCTTTCTGTCGAAAGTTATTCTAGCCATTGTCAGCGTTATGTCAGGCTGCAGCCTATTTTACGTGTTTGTCGAGCTTCTCCAATGCACTGAGATTGTGAGGTCACTGTTTGGAAGCTACATTCAAACACGTTGTGATCTGATCTTTCTTTCAATAGAATATACTGAATCAAACAGCCTGCACGTTAAACAGCTACAATAAAATCGAGTTCGACAGGAAGTGTAAACAAGCCTACAAGAAACACATCACATTGTCAACAACAATTGTTTGTATAACCGACTTTTAAATGCAAAATAAATTGAGATCTAGTTTTGGATACTGTTATGAATTACTCAGAATGATCACAACGATCATGTTATTGCATAATATGACGTTACAGGGGGATACAAATTATTTCAGATGCAGTTTCCCACCTGACATAAATTGTATCCCCCCTCCATGATGTCAAATGATACTCAAACATCCTGAATGTTATTCTTTACACATTTCTGATCATGCTCCATAATACTGGGGACTTTGGACAACTGTCCTTCACTATGGCTAAAGTTACAGGGGGATACAATTTATGTCAGGTGGATTATTTGCATCTGAAATAATTTGTATCTCCCTGTAACGTCATATTATGCAATAACGTGAGCTGATGGGTCCCCCTTTCTGAAAGCTGTGTCTCTGGTCTTTAGCAAGAAGCAAACCTCTCCTGTCATCCATGGTCTCTGATTGGAGTGCACAGTGATTGTTTTCATAGTTGTTACAGCGTCCATGCACTTTTTGATTTAATCCATAACTGCTCCTGTAGATCTGTGTTCATTTAGGGTGGCTGCCTCCCTGAACACATTCCAGTCTGTGGTTTCCAAACAGTCCTGTAAGGCTGCGATGCTGTCCTCTGACCAAACTCTCAACTCTCTTAACTGGTCTCACCAGTTTCACCCAAGGTCTATAAGCAGGTATTAGCATGACAGAGATGTGGTCAAAGGAGCCCAGATGGGAGAGGAGGGTTGCCAGGTATGCTCCCTTAGAAGTAGTGTATGCCTTAACCAGTGTTTTTCCCTCCAGTTGCAAAGTTTGTGTGTTGATAGAACCATGGTAGGACTGTCTTTAAATTGCTGTGATTAAAGTCACTTACAGATGGCATCATGCAGTTCGCTAAGGGCCTCTTTAGTATTAACACTGGGAGGGATGTACACAGCCACAATAGATAAGATAAGCTATGCTTTATTCATATATGTACGGTAATATTATTATTTTTTTAATTAATTAAGATTTTGTATTGTCTCCATGTTTAGGTGACTCAGGGCAGGGACTGAGAGCCTGGGTTCGAGATGTTATGGTACCAGATCTGGCCTTCAGCCATATTAGGGTTATTTACCCCACAGCTCCAGCTAGGTAGGTGCATTAAATCAAATACTGAACATGCTGATGCTCAGTCATTAGCTTCAGAAGACCCACTTAAATTTGCATGTGTGATTTAGTCTAGCTGAAAGCTTAGGCCTGTGCTTAATTTTTTTTTTATTATTCATGGGTACCATTAGCTTCCACAGTTCAAATAAAATCAATATAAACAATTATACAAGAATACACTAAAAGTGACATAATCATGCAAATAAAATGTAAAATAAACATCTGTAGACTCATGGGTACATATGTGTACTATATGGGTACACTTTATCAAACATGATCACAGTGTACAATCAGTTAGTGGTCATATTTGTATTTTAAATACCTCCTAACCTTTTTCTTAAAATTCTAAATACTTTTCTGTTGTTCAATATAGACTGATAATTCATTCCATACCTTAAAAGATCTGTAAGAACATTAGCGTCCTAAAAATGTAATTTTAGGCCGAGGAAGCACTAAATTAAGTTGACAGCTGAGTCTGATGAATGTGAATTTGATTTGAATGTGCCAAATCACTTAAAATTTGTAGTTTCCAAAAATAGAACTTGCCACAAAACAATTAATATACTGAGTAGTATAGTTTTAGAATCCAAGATTATCTATTATGCATGTTAATAATACTAATATATTAGCAGTGGATCAAATAATTGAGCAGTATTCAAGATGCGACAAGGCTAATGAATGAATTCCTTTTTCCATGGTGAAGTGACATTACCCGCGCATTGTCTGCTAACAGAAATAGCTGTTCAGATTTTTTTAACAATATAATCAGTATGCTCTGGCCAAGCTAAATGTTGATCAGGCATGACTCCCAGCAACTTGAACTGATTGACTTGATCAGTTATATGATTGTTAATTGTCATAGGCCTTTCAATCATTGTCATTCTACTTCCAGTGATCATTGTTTTTGTCTTAGAAACTTTTAAAACCATTTAATTTTTCCAACCCAATCATAAATAATTTGCAGCTCAGAACTCAACACGAGTTCTGAGCTCAACAGTGAGCTGAATAAAACATTGTAGAATCATTAGCATACATTACAATGGAAGACCTTTGTAAAGCATAAGGCAGATCATTGATGAAATTTCTTTTTTTTTTTAAAAAGTGTACCTGAGCAGCTACCCTGAGGAACACCACAATACACTCTACTCCCATCTGAAAAAGCAACCATAATAGTTTCTGTTTTGGTTCTTATCTAATAAATATCTTCTTATCCATACAAGAGTACTAGGTGAAAAACATATCGTTTAAGCTTGAAAACCAACAAAGAATGATTAATAACATGAAAAGCAGCACTAAAATAAAAAAATATAACAACAATTAATTTACTATTATTGAGTTCTTTATACCAATAATCTGTCAGGTAAAGGAGAGCAGTACTGGTGGAGTAACCAGGTCTATAAGCATATTTTAGGAATAGGAATAACCTTTGACTAATTTCCACTGAAATGGAAAGATCTCACTTATAAGACTTCTATTTAACATGTGACACATGGGATGAGATATATAACTATAAGCCAATTTAACTAGTCAATCAATATTATCTATACCAGGAGAACCATCATCAGACAAACTTAATAAAGATAAAAAACAGTTCAACCTTACTAACACTGATTGTGGGAAAATTTGAACATTGTTTATTGTTTGTAATGTTTTTTATGAGTGAACTTAACAGGGAATGATCACGCTTGTTCATGTTGGATGTTGGCAATTCAATTCTCCAAAATATATTGATTAAAGTATCTGGCAACATCCAGTGCTTTTGAAATAGAATAACAATTAAGCTCAATGTTTACATTAGGAAAACAGATTATTGCATTTAGTACTTTCAATTGCCTCCTAGTGTCATTGTTTACCTCATCAGGTTTTAGCTGTTCATTTTTTTTCTGTTTATTCAACTTCTATTGTGTGCAGAGCCTGACTTATCAACTTTAATTTTTGCAGTATCTCTCTCAGACATTAACAGTCTTAACTCATTGATGTTTATCAGCCAAATGGCAGAAAATGTCCAAAAACATAGATAAAGCAACCTCAGCATTAGGTTCACTACATATATCTTGCAAAGATATGTTCTTTAAATCATTAATAAAACAATCATGATTTAAAAGATCTTCTGAGACTAATTCTTTGCTTAAAACTGGACACTGTTATCTTCCTGGTAAAGACAATTAAATTGTAATTAAATTTAATTGACACAAAGCTCACGAACATTTGTATAAATATGGTCAAGTGTCTCTGAAGCCCTATAATTTCTGACTCAGGTAACATGAGGTCAAACCTTACCCTAGCTGAAATTCTATTTTGTACAAACAAAGCTACACCACCTCCAAACCTGTTCCTTTGCCTTCTATACAAACAATACCCTTCTATATTTAGTTCTATTTTGATTCCAAGTTGTAAAAATACCCAGATTTGTTAAGCTTCTAGCTTTGAAAAACAAAACAAAACAAACATGGCAGACTGATTTAGTCAGTGAAACAGCTGCAAATGCAGTATTTACAGGAAAGAACTTACAAAAAAAGGGAAATGACAAGTACATTGTAGCTACTATCTGTCATGTTAAAGAAAGAGCTCCTATGTTTTAATTACATGAAAAGGATGAGTGCTTGGTGTCAGACTACCACTGGTGTTACACCATATTTGTGACAGTTAATATTCTGAGACATATAGGAATGCAACATATTCATTTATTAAGCATGTAAAACCTGAGCATGTTATTTAACTGATATTCACAGAATGATAATGTAGAATCAACATTATTTCGTTGTTTTTACATGTGCAGCTACTGCACAGTTCCAGTGTAGTTACCAAAATACACAATTGAATGTGCTGAAAAATGGGTGGTCATACCAACATAAATCTTCAGGGCCCAATGACAAGGCCACTCTCCAACCCGTACATATCCTAAATGTGGTAGCATATTATATCCTATATTGTTTCTGCACTCTCTTCACTAATCTGAACTAATTGTGACAGTAATTCTCACAACACTTCCTTTGGACAAAATACACAAGCACTATAGAGCTTCAGCGTGTCTGTGAAAGTGCAGGCAAGTCTACAGGGTCATCAGGTGGGTTACCCTCTCAATAATTGGGCCAACGACACCAAGAAGGCTCAGTAGTGTGTATCAGCGTCCCTCTTCTTTTCCTGCATCCACACTGCAACATTCTCAGACAAACTAGTCTAGAGATTGCTGTTGTATTGAACAGCCCACCTGATGGCATAAAAAAAACAGAGAATACCAACAGCCAGACTTTACTTATCCTTGCCCCACTGACACACTTTTCTTCTCTCTCAGAGAATAAGCTTGCTGCACTGTTGGCATATTCCTTACTGCCTGCTGTAGGCTCTGTCCAGTTAAGCCCAATTCACTAAACAGAGAAAACTTTCCAACAAACCCTCTTACAACCTACTTCCACTAGGTGGGCCTTAACTTTCCAGCCACACTGCTCAGCCTCAATAGCTACATGTTTCCTCCCACAAAAATTCTACATAATGTGGTATAATCTAATTCTCTCCTACTGACAAATGTTTGTTTTTTTTTTAAACTGAACACAGCTGTGTTTTTAATAACAAAACAGTATGGAACTGTTGGAATATCAACTGGTCACATGCTACCAAACAGAGCAGCAGCCCTCTATATGTTATCCTTTGTTTGTAATGACAACATGTCTTTAAAACAATGAGCAGTAGTATGGATACACAACAGGTTGCAAAACCACTTCTTTCACATAGCAAGAAAAATTGTCACAGAACTGTAATGTATTTGGGTTTTTTTCATACTTCATGATGTTAAATTTTCCTGACATTTACTAGTCAAAGTCCAGGAAGTCTGTACACATCTATACCAAAAATACAAGTATTCATTAATAATGGAATCATGGAATAATAATGAATCCATGAATAGGTTTGCCTGTGATGAAGCTGCAGCTGACATCTAACACTCCTCTTGATGCCATCAGGCCGTACACACCCATGAGAGGGGCTATATCTACTGTCTGGTTTGACCGTTACAAGATCTCACCACACTGCCCAGAGCACCTAGAGTCCATAGATGTCATGTGCAATACCTTAGGATCCATCATTCAGGACGAAGTTGCTGCTGGAATCCCCAAAAACCGTATAGTCATTGGTATGGATTTTGTACAGATTTTGTTTGCCGTCTCATCCCGATTTATGTTCGCTCCATATCATCTGTTGGAATGCAGCAGTCTTATTTGTGCTTGTAGTGAGTTATCATTGATTCATATAAATACCTTCGTGGAAAACCCAGTTTAAATCTTAGATCACATTTCGTTATCTACATTTAATCACTATGATTTTTCTATTTATGTCAGAAGAAGCATGCTCAGGTTCTGTGTCATTATGTTTGATATCACACACTTCCATTTTCTTAACTGTTTTTATTTTGTTCACTGCATCTTGATTCAATTTGCAGTTGCAACAGCCCATTCATACTCTCTCGATTTTATCTCTTCCTACACCTCTTATGCTTATTCTCCTTAATTCCTCAACTATGTAACTGGGTGATTGGTACTTCTCAGCTGTATGTTTGGCCAAATGCACCCAGATGTGTGACATTAAAGAGTCATGAACACCTTCAAAAATATCAATCTGTTTTTTAAGTGAAATATTTTCCAAATTATAAAATGCTCTTAGAAAATTACTCATATGTTACTCATATGGAGATGATTGGGTTTTTTATACTATACTGTATTAATACTGACTTACATTGAAAAGTGTCTTAGTTTAGTGTCCAGTTGTTGCTGCAATTAATATTTTCTCTTCTTATACCTAATCAAAGGGGGGTTCTCAATGGGCGGGGCCATGGCTCTCCACCTGGCATGTCGGTACCATCCTGACGTAGCAGGAGTTTTTGCACTGTCCACCTTTCTCAACAAGGATTCTGTTGCTTTTCAGGTACATCAGCAGCAATCATCCATCCATTTACCACATATTCTCGTGCATCCAGGGTTACAGGGGGCTGGAGCCTACCCTAGCTGACATTAGGCAAGAGGCAGGGTACACCCTGGATAGATCACCAGTCTTTTTCAGGGCTGACACATTGTGTCTGTGAGGCACTGCAGTGCCCTCAGCAGCAATAATTTTATAGATGATCTAATTTAAACAAGTTTTGAAATAAAGAAAAGGCTTTCTAGAAGGCAGGAAAACACTGACTAATATAGTTTAAAAAATGATTAGCTTTAAAACAGTACACATATGAAACATATACTCACTGGCCACTATTATTAGGTACACCTGTTCAGTTGCTTAACACAAATAGAATTGTCAATAGAATGACTTTGAATGTGGCACGGTTGTTGATGCCAGATGGGGTTGTCTGAGTATTTCAGACACTGTTGATTTTCTGGAATTTTCACACACAACCATCTCTAGGGCTTACAGGGAATGGTGCAAAAAAGAGAAAATATCCAGTGAGTGGCAGTTGTGTGGACAAAAATGCCTTGTTGATGTCAGAGGTCCATGGAGAATGGGCACACTGGTTCGAGATGGTAGAAAGGCCACAGTAACTCAAATAACCATGCACAACACGGAAAACCTTGAAGCAGGCGGTCTACAGCAGCAGAAGACCACACCAAGTACCACTCCTGTCAGCTAAGAACAGGAAACTGAGACTACAATTCACACAGGCTCATCAAAGTTGGACATTTAGAAGATTGGAAAAACGTTGCCTGGTCTGATGAGTCTCGATTTCAGCTGCAACAGATGGTTGAATGAATGCCAGGAAGAATTAAGTCAGTTCTGAAGGCAAAAGGGGTTCCAACCCAGTACTAGCAAGGTGTACTAATAAAGTGGCCGGTGAGTGTATGTGATGTGTTAAATGGACTACTAACTAGTCCATTTAACACATTACATAGTAGATGCAAAAGCACTGCTCCTTTAAAGCTACACTAATCAATATTTTTATATAGACAGTCTATTAGTTCACTATGTGAAATGTGGCTTGTGCCTCTTGAAGTGTTGAACCCAAAGAATTTTTTCACTAACTGAAATTCCCCTCAGCCCTACAGAGGTCTTTTATTTTATAGCGCACTTCACTGTTTCAATTCTCTCTGTGTTCTCATCAACCTGATTTCCAGTAGCAGAGAGCTACGTTAAAAAAAAAAAAAAAATCTGATAATGCCATTATACATTACCTGCTCATCAGCCGTTCAAGCCACTGTCATTTTAACCACTGTGATGGTTTACTCTGATTAAAATTAAAACTGCTACCTTAACTGTTTTCTATATTGCCACTCTTTGTTAATAATAATTAACACTGCAGATTAGCAGAACCATGCTTTTTGCCAAGTTTACTGTCACAAAAGTAATTTCTCTCATACAGTTGTAGTGATTCAAAGTGTCACTGCCGTGGTAAGTTGCCACTTGTCATGCACAGCATGTGTTACACTATAAAGTCAATAGGTGACGCTCAGCTTACACTCACGTTTGTGCATGCACAAACCATACTGTTGCACATATTATGAATTTGTGCTTAGAAACTGAAAAATAGAAAAAGCCCTGTGACCAGGGTTTGCTGTTAACTTGGATTATTGTGTGTAGATCTTTGTCCTCATGAAGTCAAGCGAAAATTTCCAATCAGCCAATCCTCTTCCCTAAATCACTCAATTCAACTAAACTGTAATACAATGTTTACAATAAGTAATTAGCAGAAACATTGTTCAAACACATACAATGTAAGGCAGACAAGCTACAGCCAAATTTCATCAGAACGAGCTGTTCCCATATTCGAGATGGTCCCTATGCATGATCTCATTGTGGCTGCACAGAGACCAATTTTTCCAGCAGTGAGGACTCGGTTTGTTAAAGTTTAACTTGTAGCTTGCTCACTGTCTTACTTTTTTTTTAATGATTTTTTTTAGTGCACTGCCCTTGCATTCATTGCATGACCAACATGAAGTTTGTCAACTTATCAAGGGGTTTTGCTTAACCCTCCGGGGTCTAAGGATGCTTTGGGGCCCTGGACAGGTTTTGACATGCCCTGACATTTGTGCTTTTTTTCAGTTGGTTTTAAACATATTAATGACTAAAGCAGGAGTGTCAAACGGGTTTAATCTGGCCCACGAGATGATTTGAAGTTTAAATTAGCTGCAATTTTTCAATGAAAAAAACTGCTGTTCTAAATGTGTCCACTGGGTGTCACAATAGCAATTATGTTAAGCAGGCAAACTGTTTATACCGGGGCTGAGCAAGTAGGCCTATACCTGTCAGCTGGCCCGAAGCTAGCTGCCTTGTTGTTCTGCCTATTAAATCTTCTACTTTGAACATTACGCGCTTCAGTAGGTTTTACCTCCGTTTGTATGGTGTGGTGAGTTAGCTCAGGATTAAGATGTGGAAATGACGAATGAGGTATTCGATACTTAGAGTATTTTATTCAATCCCAGATAGGCTGTGACTTAAAGTTGTATGCCTTTGTGGATAGAGTAGATAGTAGATAGATATGAGACGAAGTTTAAGTTCCAATCACTGAGGCATTGTGTTCTTGAAATTGTTTCCTCAGAATTTTGAATTTGAAGTGTTTTGTAAAGAGCATTATTTGTGATGTGTTCAGAATGTGCATGTACTATTTTGGACTAAAGTAAAACAAAGGAAACAAATCTGAACTTGTTATTTTTAAGTTATTATGCCATGATTTTACTGGTCCGGCCCACTTGGGAATAGATTTTCCTCCATATGGCCCCTGACCTAAAATGAGTTTGACACCCCTGGACTAAAGTCTATAATCAGCACAAACTGAGCTACAATAATATGTGAGCAACATGTTCATACTTGATTGTGTTTTTGAGATCACACATGCAGGAAGGTGTGTCTGATCATGAATAGTCATGTGATTTACCCGCAAAGACAAAGACCTGCATAATGAGCTTTTCAGTCAGGAATGTGGCTGAGAGGGAATTAGTGCAATACAATGCAGATGCAAATGTTTGTCATCTGAGTCGTGTTTTTTCCTCTGAGGACAAAGTCAACTCTGTCGCTGTCTGGAACATACAAAGCGCTTCTTCACCCGCGTAGCGTGCCACCATCCAAACACACATAGAAAAAGTGAGTAAATTCTATCATGAAGTTTGACATATTATGTCATTTCTCGGAGGCGTGCACATAATTACTTTGCTCACCTCAGATTATTTCCATAATAATTCCGTAATAATTAATGTGGGATCACATTAGCTATAATGAGGTGAGACTGGAGAAACCGTGCAGCTCCTTATGTTCATACAAATTAAATAAAAAGAGATCATTAGTTTTCAACTTGAATTGTTTCATTTAAAAGAAGACATTTCAAGATTTCTTCTGATCCTCCTTGAGATGGTTCTGCTCCTTCATTGGAGTCCAGCTATGTTTAATTAAACTGATTGGACTTGATTAGGAAAGGCACACACCTGTCTATATAAGACCTTACAGCTTACAGTGCATGTCAGAGTAAATGAGAATCATGAGGTCGAAGGAACTGCCCAAGGAGCTCAGAGACAGAATTGTGGCAAGGCACAGATCTGGCCAGGGTTACAAAAGAATTTCTGCAGCACTCAAGGTTCCTAAGAGCACAGTGGCCTCCATAATCCTCAAATGGAAAAAGTTTGGGACGACCAGAACTCTTCCTAGACCTGGCCGTCCAGTCAAACTGAGCAATCGTGGGAGAAGAGCCTTGGTGAGAGAGGTAAAGAAGAACCCAAAGATCACTGTGGCTGAGCTCCAGAGATGCAGTAGGGAGATGGGAGAAAGTTCCACAAAGTCAACTATCACTGCAGCCCTCCACCACTCGGGGCTTTATGGCAGAGAGGCCCGACGGAAGCCTCTCCTCAGTGCAAGACACATGAAAGCCCGCATAGAGTTTGCCAAAAAACACATGAAGGACTCCCAGACTATGAGAAATAAGATTCTCTGGTCTGATGAGACCAAGATTGAACTTTTTGGCATTAATTCTAAGCGGTATGTGTGGAGAAAACCAGGCACTGCTCATCACCTGCCCAATACAATCCCTACAGTGAAACATGGTGGTGGGAGCATCATGTTGTGGGGGTGTTTTTCAGCTGCAGGGACAGGACGACTGGTTGCATTGAAGGAAAGATGAATGCAGCCAAGTACAGAGATATCCTGGAAGAAAACCTCTTCCAGAGTGCTCAGGACCTCAGACTGGGCAGAAGGTTCACCTTTCAACAGGACAATGACCCTAAGCACACAGCTAAAATAACAAAGGAGTGGCTTCGGAACAACTCTGTGACCGTTCTTGACTGGCCCAGCCAGAGCCCTGACCTAAACCCAATTGAGTATCTCTGGAGAGACCTGAAAATGGCTGTCCACCAACGTTCACCATCCAACCTGACATAACTGGAGAGGATCTGCAAGGAAGAATGGCAGAGGATCCCCAAATCCAGGTGTGAAAAACTTGTTGCATCATTCCCAAGAAGACTCATGGCTGTACTAGCGCAAAAGGGTGCTTCTACTCAATACTGAGCACAGGGTCTGAATACTTATGACCATGTGATATTTCAGTTTTTCTTTTTTAATAAATTTGCAAAATTTTCTACATTTCTGTTTTTTTTTCTGTCAAGATGGGGTGCTGAGTGTACATTAATGAGAAATAAAATGAACTTTTTTGATTTTGGCAAATGGCTGCAATGACACAAAGAGTGAAAAATTTAAAGGGGTCTCAATACTTTCCGTACCCACTGTATATGCATATTTCATATCCAATGAATACTGCTGACCAGTCCTGTGTTAATGAGTTTGTTTGCAAGTTAAAGTGGTGTTTATTCTTTGATTGCTGTACTTATTAATGTTAGTAATAGAATAAGACATTTACCTTTGAGCCGAAGTTCAAACAATATCAACATTTTGCTGCAGTATTGTTTTTGAATGTATTTATATTTTTTGTCTGAAGTCAGTGGAGGAGCAGATTAGAGCTGGACTCTCCCTTCCTGAGTTGTTCCAGTGCCATGGGACTAGTGATGACCTGGTGCTCCATCAGTGGGGAGAGGCCACATCAATGCTGCTGAAGAAGGCTGGCATGACTACAGCCTTTCACTCCTTCCAAGGTCTACACCACCAGCTCTCCCAGCCTGAGATGGAGTTGTTGAGAAGCTGGATCCTCAATAAACTTCCCCTCTCCACCTCCTCCTGACTCACTGCCTTGTCAAACTAACAAAATTTGTGATTTGGGACCATAATTTCTGAGGAAGTTTCCTAGAAAAAAAAAAAAAAAGTAATTTGATACTAGTTATTAGCCACTGTGGATTTCCTGTGGAATTTTCTTAAAACAACTGCTCCATTTAAACTTGGGTTGAAATATAAGTCATTGTTATTAATGTATTATCTTAAAAAAAAAAGTACCTCCCAGATTAACTGAAATATGAGTCTGTTTTTAAGATATGTAGTGTGTATAGTGTGTAAACAAAAAACCCAACAAATCCCTTATGAACAAGCACTTGGCAACAGTGGAAATGAAAAACGCACTTTAACAGAAGTGTGTTTGTTTCACAAAAAGAAGGGCCAGATTAGGCCACCTATCATTTTTTGAGTTATTTGTGTGTTGGGAAATGACTAATTGTGACAGCAGCTCATGAAGTGGTCAGTGTCTGTGATTGTCTTTGGACTCAGGTTTGAGATCCCTATGCTACTGAACAGGAATACTCGTGAAGTAACTGCCACCCAATTTTATATGTTTTTTTTAAATATATAATTTTTTAAATATATAGCCTCGAGTGTTTCAGTTTTCATGGGGACCACTGTTGCCTTCACCTTCCACATCTTTTTGAGCTCTTCTTTCAGCCCTTGGTATTTAACTTTAACGTTATTGTCCAATTTGTCTTTGGTTCACCAGCACATACATACATACCCAACATGCAGGGATTAAAAAACAAATTATGTACATGAGTAAAAATGTAATTAAATACAGATGAAAAAGGATAAACTGATAAAAGAAAACAGAACAACCACATAATGGATCATACAATATTCAAAAGTGCAGAGTGGTGTATATACATGTTCATATCTGCTCATTTAATAAACTGACATAGGGGCATTTTAAAACGTCAACCTCAGGGCATCAAATTAAATTTTGAAAAAGTATGCTCACTAGAAATGGACTGAGCTTTCCTGCACATAGCTGTGTGATAAAATAATTCAATTCAGTTTTATTTGAATAGCACCAAATCACAATTCAATTATCTCAAGGCACTTTACAAAAAAGAAAAAAGCCCAACAAATCCCTTGACCAATCAATGACCAATGATATTCCATGCTGTTTTAACAATTGTATTCAGTTTCTTCCTGTTTACCACAGCCAGGAACCCAAACCAGACAGTGATGTTAAATACCAGAACACTTTGAATCATTTTCTGATATTGCTATCACTTGGGATTGCTACATCTATCACTACAGCCTTGTTCTTCTGTTTTTCCACCACTACTATGTCCAGTTACCCATTACCAGATTGTCAGTCTGTAGCTGGAAGTCCCAGAGGATCATTCCCATTTTGACCTCAGGACCTCCAGCCCCGACTCGGCACAGATGTTTCTGTACACTATGCCAATCACTTGGTTGTGGTGTTCCATGTACACTCTGCCTGCTAGTATCTTACATCCTGCTGTTATGTGCTGGATTGTCTCTGAATTGGCAGGGTTTTACAGGCACCAGCAAGTCAAAATATTATCTAAAGCATGAGTCTAATTATTCATACGTTAAATCAAATTATCTACGGTATAATCATTGGAAACAAAAAGAAGATGAAGTGATATAATGAGATAAAAGATATCAATAATATACATAAGGCATCACAACCAGAGAGGCAAAGCTGCAGGTCAGGCATCAGCTGGAGTGAAGCAGGTGGGCTGGACATGGTTAATAAGGCTGTTAACTTTGAGGGTAAATACACATTTAAATTCATAAAAGTAAGGCACTCAGTTGATGAATTCAAATGGTTACATGCATTAAATGTTGAAAACTGAACTGTATTATTTTGCAGGTAAACTAGCAGTTTAGCTGTTCAGCTGTAGCATACTGTTCCTAAAGTTTAAAAACAAATCTGCTAAAGTCAGGTGGGATTGTCCATATAGTCTATATGTCCCCCTCTGAGTTTCATTCTAGTCTCAGTCACTGATTACTTTCGGCTATGTGAGAGAGAAAGAATACTACTGTTGAGAAGCTAGCAGCAACCCACCCATTCAACACCCCCTCTTTATCCCTCAGTCATCTCTTCTCTGTCCCTTCCCCACTTACCTGTCCATCCGTCAGTGAAGTTAGGTGAGCAAAATAAGCTGACAAGTTTCAGAATGCTGCCTAATTCCATATTTCCTAGAAATACCTTCTTTTTCAGTATTAGCACATTTGCAATCCAGCGTCCCAGTCTGTGAGTAAGTACCCTGTTGGTCAGATGATGATGTACTTCTAGGCCTATGTGTCAGGGGGAAGGAATGCTAATCTGGACTGAAAGACTGAAATTTTTGTCTGCCAGTTTGTACTGCATACTGCTTTCCATATGAAGCCACTCCAGAGTGGCTGAGCTATGGAAGGAATTCCCAGCTAAGAGACTATCAGGGCTATATTCACCTGCAACTGCAGGCTGCAAGCCTTTAAGTCAGTAGTGGAGTGGTCTGTAGTGGTGATGGAACCAACTTATACATACTATAATATAAAGCATTTTAGCAGCGGAGTTCTAAGGTTAAGAAATGCAAGTAGTTAAACCATTCAACAGTTAACCTCCAGGTTATTTGGAAGTGAGAATGTAGGTGAAGAGTAAAATAATTACTTTATAATTTTTATATCAGCTGCAGCAGCAGGCTCTGAAGGAATAATTCCTAATCACATGGGAGCTGAAGACAGCCAGTCAACAGTAATCACTGACTGCTGGACCAACCTGTTGTTCAAAGATTTTTTCAGTTCTCTGTAAATACTCTCCAACATAAATCAAATGCAAGGCTTTGTTATGAAGACATTAAAACAATATAGTTGGATAATCCTAGGGGCAGCACACAAACACCTTTATGAGCCTCCATGTTGAATTTGGTTCATTCAAAAATTATACCATTTTGTTGGTTGTCTTCCGTTTTCTTCCACATCTCTCTGGTTTTGCCAGGCATTGGAGATCATTTTAGCTGAACAGCCTATAATTTTTTCACCTCTTTATAGGTTTTCCCCTCTCCAATCAACTTTTTAATCAAAGTACGCTGTTCTTCTGAACAATGTCTT
Organism: Mastacembelus armatus; assembly: GCF_900324485.2. NCBI lineage: Eukaryota > Metazoa > Chordata > Actinopteri > Synbranchiformes > Mastacembelidae > Mastacembelus > Mastacembelus armatus. The sequence continues at coordinate 12,880,917 of NC_046648.1, forward strand.
GAACGACCCATTTTCCTCAGGCTTTCAAATGTGTGTTCAACAAGTGCTGGCTTCATCCTTAAATAGGGGCCACCTGATTCACACCTGTTTTTTCACAAAATTGATGACCTCACTGATTGCAAGCCACACTGCTATTTTTTTGAACACACCCCTTTCAACTAATTGCCCAATTGCACAGCCTTAAGAGAGTGCATATCATGAATGCTGGGTCTTGTTTGTTTTCTGAGAAACTACTGCACCTACTGGTAACTTGTTTGCCATGTAGCAATAAAAAATATACTAAAACCTGTATTATTCTGGTTAGTCACATTGTACTGCTATTATTTTGAACAATACTGTACATGTGAGGAGGGAGGAGAGGAAGAGAGGTGGGAGAGGTGCGAGGAACAAAAGTTAGGTGTAAATACATGAAACAAAGGATTAAATAAACACAGGTGAACCCAATCATAACTAATGAACATAAAATTACCTAAGACTTGCATAAGCGCTACAGGAAACTCCAAAACCAAAATAAAAGTCCATACAGGAAACCAAAAACTCACCCCATGATAGAAATGTAAGATGAAATGAAATAAACTTTATTCATCCCCAAAGGGAAATTCAGGCACTCTTGTTAATTAATAAGTCAGTAGTAAATGGTCTTATACCAGTTTTCTACACTCAACTGCATTCAAGGCACTTTTACACTATTTGTCCATTCATTCACACACCGGTGGAACAGCTCAGTGTCTTGCAAAGTACCAACACTCGCGACCTGCTCTATCTCCTGAGCCACAGCTGCCCCTAGTAATGAAAGTAGTCAGTCATCATCTTCCATTAGCTAAGGTGTTGTGTTGCCTGATGGCAGTGGGTATGAAGGATCTCCTGTAATGTTCAGTTCTGCAGCACAATGAGGTGAGTCGTCCACTGCAGCTGCTTCTCTTATCCAAATGGGTTGGTGTAAAAGAATGTAGAGGGTTGGTGTGTCAAAAATAATGTTTTAAGCACATTATCTTAGTTCACACTGTGCATATTCTTACATAAAGTTACAAATGCAGTTTTGTTCCAGCATAGCAAAACTAATAATAAATAAGTGAATAAATTCAGCCAAATACAAATCCCTTCCTGATCAAGCTCATTCATACGTTAAAGACCTCATAGTACCATATTATTCCGATAGAGCACTTCGCTCTCAGAGTGCAGGTCTACTTGTGGTTCCCAGAGTTTCCAAAAGTAGAATGGGAGGCAGAGCCTTTAGCTATCAAGCTCTTCTCCTGTGGAACCAGCTCCCAGTCTGGGTTCAGGAGGCAGACACTCTTCTGTACTTTCGACTTAAAACCTTCCTTTATGACAAAACGTATAGTTAGGGCTGGCTTCAGGTAACCCTGAACCATCCCTTAGTTATGCTGCTATAGGCCTAGACTGCCCGGGGACCATAAGTGCACTGAGCTCCCCTACCTCAACCCTCCCCTCCCTTCCTTTCACCTGTCCTCCTCTCCTCCCTCCTCACATGTATATTCCACCATTGAATGTCACTAACTTAGTGCTCTCTCTCTCTCCCCTAGTTTGTGCTCTTTCCCTCTCTTTCTGTCCTCTCTCTTTGTACCTTCTGCAGGTGTCCCTGGTCCTGGAGCTGTCTCCATTGGTGCACTGAGCTCCCCTACCCTATCCTAGCCTAACCCTCCCTTCCCTTCCCCTCTCCTCCCCCCTCATATATATATTCCACCATTGAATGTCACTAACTTTGTACTCTCCCTCTCTCTCTGTACCTTCTGCAGATACAGGAGCTGTATATTGCTGATGTGCCCTTACTGGCCCCACCAACCTGCAGTATCTATTTGTTGTTTATTATTGCTGTTCTTTTCTCTCTCCTCTATCTACTCACCCCAAAAGGTTAAGGCAGTGGCCGCCCAAACTGAGCCTGGTTCTGCTGGAGGTTTTTTCTTCCATTAAAGGGAGTTTTTGCTCTCCAGTGTCGACACGTGCTTGCTCATAAGGGATTTGTTGGGTTTTGTCTTTTCTATAAAGTGACTTGAGATGACTGAATTGTGATTTGGTGCTATACAAATAAAACTGAAAAAAATGAATTGAATTGAATTGGATTGGACCTTTTATTTCCACTTTGTGGTTTATATTAACCTCTTACTCCCCTGGGAATAAAACAAAGAGGACCTCATAGGATTAGGTAATGTGCTGCATAGCATTAAGAAGAGCACTTCAGTGAGGCTAACAGAAAAAATGCTTCACTCTCCTGGGGAGGATTAGAGCAGTTGAAAAGGCCATGCAGTCCACTGAGTATACAGCCCCAAAGACAAAGTTTTAGTCTTAGTATGTGATTTGTGGAAAATTGCCAAAAGAAAAAAAAATGGCCTTATCCTTTAAGCTATCAAATATGACTGCTGAGGTTTCAAACTTACTTCACAGCTTCACCATTCTAGTACATTCATCAGGCACACAGTGCCACCTGTTGGAAACAGTTACAACAGTAAATGATCAGGCTGATTCCTGCATATGCATATGCTTGCTTACACAACCTATTTAACTTGAATTGAAATCTTTCAAACTTGAAATCATTCTGAATTTTTGGAGAGGTATTACTCAGTTACTTTTGATCTAAATAATTATAATTCAGTGTGTTAAAGCACCATCGGAGTCTGCTAATTCTTCCTCCATTCATGTCTTAAGGGTCTAATTAAATTAGTACACAAAACAAAACCAACAGCTCTCCATAAACTGAGCTGGTGGGCTTTAAAAGACATTGAACCCCAAAAAAGACAAATACAGAAATTTGTTATACCTATTTGAATGATATTATTTTACAAGGCAAAACAGACTGGAGACTGGCAATCCTCAACAATCAAAGTGGCACACTATTGTGAAGTGGAAGGAAAATTATAAATGGTTGTCAAAATTTTACAAATAAAAATCTGAAAAGTGTGGCGTTCATTTGTTTTCAACCCCCCTGTGTCAATACATTGTAGAACTACCTTTCGCTGCAATTACTGCAGGTAGGTATGTCCCTACCACTTTTGCACATCTAGAGAGTAAAATTTTGCCCATTCTTCTTTGCAAAACAGTTCAAGCTCAGTCAGATTGGATGGAGAGCATCTGTGAACAGTACTTTGCAAGTCTTGCCACAGATCCTCAATTTGGATTTAGATCTGGACTTTGACTGGGACATTCTAATACATGAATATCCATCCATCCATCCTCTATTCCAGCTTATTCCTTAACCAGTGTCACGGGGATCTGCTGGAGCCTATCCCAGCTCTCTTTTCAGGTGGAAGGCAGGGGTACACCCTGGACAGGTCATCAGTCCATCACAGGGCCACATATAGACACACAACCACATTCACTCCTACGGGCAATTTAGAGTCACCAATCAACCTAACATGCATGTTTTTTTTTGGACTGTGGGAGGAAACCAACATGCAAACTTCACACAGAAAGGCTGGGTTGCAAACCCATGACCTTCTTGCTGTGAGGCAACAGTGCTAACCACTCATCCACCATGCTGATATATGAATATGCTTTGATCTAAACCATTCCATTTAAGCTCTGGCTGTATGTATATAGCATGCTGATATATGAATATGCTTTGATTTAAACCATTCCATTTAAGCTCTGGCTGTATGTATAGGGTCGCTGTCCTGCTGGAATGTGAACCTCCACCCTAAGCAAATTTTGATCTCATTTGACCAGAGCACCTTCTTCAACATATTTGCTGTGTCCCCAACATGACTTGTTGCAAACTGCAAACAGGACTTTTCATGGCTTTCTTCTTGCCACTTATCCATAAAGGCCAGATTCGTGGAGTGCACAACTAATAGTTGTCCTGTGGACAGATTCTCCCACCTGAGCTGTGGATCTCTGCAGCTCCTCCAGAGTTAGCATGGGCCTCTTGGTTGCTTCTTCAATTATTGCTCTCCTTGTCTAGCCTGTCAGTTTAGGTGGCTGAACATGTTTGCAGTTGTGCCATACTCTTTCCATTTTCAGATGAGGGATTGAACAGTGCTCCATGATATATTCAAAGCTTGGGATATTTCTTTATAACTTAACCCTGCTTTAAAACTCCTCCACAACTTTATCCCTGACCTGTCTGGTGTGTTCCTTGGACTTCATGATGCTGTTTGTTCACTAATGTTCTCTAACAAACCTCTGAGGACTCCACAGAACAGCTGTATTTATACCGAGATTAAACTACACATAGGTCGACTCTATTTACTAATTAGGTGACTTTGAAGGTAATTGGTTCCCTGGATTTTAGTTAGGGGTATCAGAGTAAAGGGGGCTGAATACAAATGCATGCCACACTTTTCAGATTTTTATTTGTAAAAATTTTTGAAAACCATTTATCATTTTTGTTAGAGAAATTAAAATGTTACCATCAAGTTTGTTAATCCGCTTTACTTTAATGTAAGTCAAAAACACTGTTGAGTAGGGCCTGTTACCTCTGGTCTCTTCCTAAGGTCGGTCTGTTCTGACCTTCACTTTCTCATAAGACACTTAGTATCGAAACCCAGATGTTTTGCAGTTTCATGGGAAACTGCCTCCTCTTTCTTCTTTTATCACGACTGTTTGTATCATACTATTAAAATGATGTGCTGCCCAGCTTAGAGCCAGTGATCCTCATGCTGTACCAAGGTGCTTTGTGACTGTTACTCCTTGCAAGTAAAACTTCTATATAATCTTACCGAAGTTCGTCCTCTGAGTCTATTTGTTAAAGAATTTACCTAACAATTTTCCTTCCACTTAATTATGTGCCATTTTGTGTTGGTCATGTTTATGTATCACATAAAATCACAATAAAATGCATTCGTTTGTGATTGTAACATGACAAAACGTGGAAAAGTTCAAGGGGTATGAATATTTTTGCAAGGCACTGTACATTTCACATCTATCAAAACTGGGAGATGCTAGTAGCAGCTCAACCATATTTATGGGCATGACAGCATTCATCAAATGCCATGATACAATTACAATCACCCACTTAGCTTTATGGGAGCTTAATTTGATGTTGTGGGGGAGAGCAGTACATCCTATAAAATAATTGTACTTTATTACTTGGGCTACACATATTTTTTTTTATTATCAACTGTTGATAATAGAACTGTAATCAAGTCATTTCTCAGATCTGGGAACACAGTAATGTCACTACAAGTCTGACAGGTGAAGAAAAAAAACCTATCTCACTCAAACACTTGTGTCTTTGATTAGCTGTGACATCACAGATGGTCTGTGGGGAGAATGTAAATCTTCTCTGGTTTGCATAATACATGGTGCTCCATATTGTAGAGTGTCATCTGACTGTCTAGCTTGTATGGAGTAGGGCAGAGGTCAGAACTTCTTCAGCTGAAGACTATAGAGTTGAAACAGACCCAAGTTTTTTTTATAATTTTTCCATGGTTACATAACTGAGACTGAGACCTTAGGCAAGACCTCCTCACACTTGACCTTGCCTACCTCCAATATCAGAGACACACGAATGAGACACAAACGAAAGACAGTCATGTCGACTCAGATGTCGCCCGGATCATTAAGGTCTGCATCAGATATAACGAGTTTGTCTTCAGTTGAAGTATAATGTTTGTGTTATCTTACATTCTTGTAGCAGCAGCAGTTCTGACCTCATACCAGCTAAACAGTCATGGTACTCTGGTTGTTTTGTTTATACAATTCTGAACAAGAACCAAAATATTTAATATTAACATCCTTGTCCTTTAACTTTACTTAAATAATTTCAATATATTTTTCTTTAAAATTTCAATTCCACTATTGTGTCGCATGTATAAGTTCAAAGTACTTGCAGTTTTAAGATGTAGGGTTATGTGAATGTTAGGTGAGAAAATCTGTGATGGTTCTACTAAGAAATTATCTCAGTACTCTGTTTGGAATGCAATGAATGGTGATTGTTCATTCCTCAATAAACGTGAGCTTGTTCTTTTAATTGAAAATGTCATGTTCAAATCACACATATTGAAGTCATGGACTTAATGAGTTACACAAATCTTTTTGACATTAAAACTTATTGTAAATGGTTCACTAATTATCTCTACCCCCCTTGGTTTGCTTTTTTAAATTATCTTTATGAACCTCATTATCATAATCATGCAGTATTAAGAAACTGTTTTTTGGAGTTTTTTTTTGCATTTCCTTGCTTATTAATGTTTTATTTCTTCTATCATTTGACCAGGTTAGTTACAACAAAAATCACATTTTTTAACATTTGCTGAGCAGCAAATTTGTAGTTAGATTACCTAAAATGAAAAATTACATTACATGTGACAATGCCTTCATATAAGAAGGGAATATCCAACTTTCACTGTGAACTCTAATTTTCATTTGTATTATACAGACTCCCCTGCTTCTTGCCTGTTTATAACAAGCTTTCAAATATTTTTCTTGTGATAATATCAAACGATATTCTTTGTGTTTAGTTAACAACCCTGAATACTGGCACTGTAAATTAAATATGTCAAAACATGCTGCTGTGTGTTTACAATTCCAATGTAATGAGAGCAATTGATATTTCAGCATCTATCTTCACTTTCAACACCACTGTACTAGAAACTGTCTAAAGAACGGTCTAAAGCAAAGAATTGCTATTCCAAATTGTCTAGCTGTAAAGAAAAATAAGATCAGACACATTATGTGCCGATCATTTATATATTTTTATATTTTTCACATTTTATATTTTTTATATGTCAATAAAATGATCCCACACTGTACACATTAATGAGCCCAGCCCAACATGAATACTAATAAAATGATTAAAAATAACTGACAGCGTGCGTCATGGTTTGAATCCTTTGGATTTACAAGTCTGAGAGGAAAACCCTGAGTAAGAACTGAGGGGGTACATCAACAGGGTGCTATAAAGGCTGTATAGTCAGTGCTACTATTGGACTACTACTACAGGCTCAGCTGGGACTGGTGGTGCAGCACTGGGATGTTTGGATGTTGGACTGACACCTGCTGATGTTGAGAGTGGCAGTAAGTTATATGAAGATAGGTCAAAGCTGTATCAACAGTGACCCTTGACAACCCTTGCATGATTTAAATAAATCTTGGAAAGAGGTGCTGCAGTAGGAGGACGATTCCCACCACCATGAGGCCACAGAAGAACAGCACCAGCCAGATAGGAAAGGATCCTAAAGAAAATGCAAACCAGAAGAATGAAAAAACAGATGAGAGGGTCTGGGGTTATGAAACATGGTCTTAGTGTGTTCACTGCAAGATAACACAGGACTTACTTCGGTTGGAGACGGCATGTACTTGACAGCGGCTGTCCACAGCAACACTCAACAAAGCTGTTTCATTATTCCCTTTGATATTTTTGCCTTTCAGCGTGTCAGGCAGGAAGGCCAGGTCTGTCACAACAAGTCCATGGGACTGCTGTACGTAATACAGCTTCTACGTACAAAGCGTAAGATCAAGTTAGAATCAGAAAGCAGTGTTGCTTGGTAGATTTATGCATCTATTTATTTGAGACGTGTATGCACACTGGCATTACCTGGAGGGAGAAAGCAATATAAATAGCTACTGATCCTGTTACAGTGCCAAGGCCAAGAAAAGTTCCAGAGTCACTGTGAAAACATAGATAAAGGAATAAGGAAAAAAGGGTCTATCCTCAAACACCAGAATAACCTTTCCAAACAAAATGAACTATGCTGAAATACCTTGAAAACAACAATGTATATCTGACCACTCTTCCCCTACTTTCCAACTTAAAAAAGACTTTTCTTTTTTACTTGCTTGATCAGGAAAACACTGTACATCAGAAATCCACCTGCCCTTTAAGATTCACACCAATGGTTTTGTACAATACCAGCGTTTATGCACAATAAGCTCAACAAATCACCTGTGCTTACAACTTACTTCAATGACCACCATTTCATGCAAGCAGCACTGTAATAAGTACTGTTTTGGTATCATTTCCAAATTTAGGTACCATGCTGGCATTACCTGTATCAGAAAAGTAAATAGCACCACTTTTTAGTTAAAGTTTTTCAAAACACAGTGCATTATAAATTGCAGTGTATTGATGAAATCAAACTGCAGGTAGAATGGTTACTTGGTTACTAGATCCACTTGACATAATAATGATGATCACATAGAGACCTGACCAATATATAGACAAGTACTGAATAAGTGCAGTCATAGAGGCTACAGCTTAGGAGGTAAAGCAGGCTGCACCATAACTGCAGGTTTAGCTGTTCTTGATCCCGTGGTGTTCAGTCTGCATGCTGAACTGTCCTTGGGCAAGACACTAAACTCTATGTTGCTCCTGACGGCTATTTTATCAGTGTGAGTTGGTCAGTGTTTGTATGGCGCCTTCCGTGTGTCTGTGTGTGAAAATGGCAGAATAGCATGAAAAGCGTAAAAGTGCCAATTTACCATAGGTTTAAGAAACAACACAAACAGCATTTCTTTGGAAGGCACTATGTTCCTTCAATACTTGGTGAGGCACCATCCAATTAGACTGGTCAGAAATTAAACAACACACACACACACAAAAAAAAGAGGATAGCATTTGTTATTTCCCTGTCTAAATTACCTTATAGCCAGACTGGAGATGACCTCAGTGCCACAGGGAGCCGTTAGCATGGGCAAGAAGCTCTTGCCGTCCCACTTGGTGAGGTAGCAAGGAGGAGGTCTTCTGTCTCTTTTATGGGGGATCTGAACTGTGTAAAGCCTCAGAGCCTCTTTTTGGTCCTCTACTTTTCCATACCTGAAACACATGAAAATATGTGTATAATATAGATTATAATATAGGTGAACATCTGGGATATTCTTTCACAGAAGTTGAACCTGCAGGCCATATATCGATAAGTCTTCTCAGCCATTTGGGGCAGGGTTTCATGCCATTTCAGACCCATAGCCAACTGGTTGCCACTCCACACACAGCAGGCAAAGTCCCGGCCAACAGTCACCAGATGCTGCATTAGAGAGCAACATACTGATCATTACTAATGACTTACGATAACTGTCATTATTTAAAGTCTACGTTAAGCCTACATTACTGTTTCACCTTGTTCTCCGGACTTATATCCAAGTCTTCAATCTCTCCTTTATGGGCTTTGAAATCAAACTTCTTCTTCAGGGATGGAAACTGTATAGGAATCAAGTAATCAATGTCAAAACATCAATGTATACGCTCATCAGAGTAGACAACAGAAAACAAATAAGAATATTTAACAGATGTCAGTTTTTAACTTCGTTTTAGGTCATATAACAGAGCATAGAGGATCAAAACTATAGACATACCTATAGATTAAAAAAAATATTGTACTTTTTTTTAAACACTGCATGACTGTGGCAGACAACTATTCTTCAAAAACACTCACCTTATTTTAATCTATATAATCTAAAAATAATCTAATAATGAAAAATGAAACTTTTTTCTAGCTTCTACAATCCAAAAGAAAGCTCACAAGTGTACAGTATATATTGTATAATGAAGGGCTGAGTGGCTGAGAAGCCAAAGCTAGACAGATAACAAGTAGCTCTTGAAGTGAAATGAAGTGAAATAAACCAGACAGTGTTTACCTCCCAGACTCGGATGTGTCCATCTGTGCCTCCTGTCAGCAGAAGGCTCAGGTCAGGACTGAACCTGACCACCTTCTGGAATGGGTCCTGAGGGTTCAGGTCTGACTGCAATTCAGCCAATCCTGTCACAGAGATGTGAGCCGTTTCATCCTTTGTATCTGTCATATCTCCTGAAGCTGCAGCTCCATCTTGCCCACATTTGTCTACTTTCCCAGCTCGTCGCCTCACATTACCATGCGGCACACTGTTCCCACCTGCACATTCAAAGTTTTTACTGGTCAACAAAGCTTGAAGGGGAAACACAGAATTTGTATTTTGGTGTTTGGTCAACAAATACACAGGTTTAGATGTTTCCACATATGAACAAAAACTTACATGATTGTGATAACACTTTTATGTGACTATATGCTTTTTCTTACAATCCTTGTTATCTGTTGCTTGTTAATCTACACCCTATAACCCATAAAAACAAATTGAAAATATGTTTTTTTGACATTTTTGCAAATGTATGTAAAATAACTAATTCAGGAAGCATAGTGGAGCAGTGGCTAGCACTATCACCTCACAGCAAAATGGTTTTGGGTTGGGCCCAAGTTGACCCCCTCCCCCCCGGGGCCTTTCTGTGTTGTTGAGTATATGTGTTTCCATATACTCAACAACTGATATACCAATATACCAACAACTTGTTTTTTATGATATTTTATTTTCTCTTAGATCTATTATATTAGGGGAATTTGTTTTGTACCTGTAAATTGCCACTGAGAGAATTAGTGTAAAGTCTTTGAACTGTCATCTTGGTTAAGATTTAGCATTGTAGGATTAGATCGGGCAAATGACCTTGTTGTTTGTTGATTGTTTTGTTGCTGTCTTGGACACTGCTCATCTACAAAGGAAAATCAACTACCTAAATTTTGTTTCTTCTGGACTACTGTTTTTGGTAGTGGGAAAAGTGAGACTCAGACATGTCTATGCTTTGGTTGCTGTCATGCAAAAGGTGAATTGCCACACTCTCAGGTCACATCAGGTTTTCTTTAAGGACATCTCTGTATTTGTTGCAATCATCCTTCCTTCAGTTCTGACAAGTCTCACTTTTTGAGGGAGCCTAGGATGATGCCGACACCATGCTTTGCTATATGGCCAGAACTAGCCAGGTGATGAGCAGTGCCTGTTGTTCAATGGACATAATAATTGAGGTTCTGTCCAAAGAGTTCAATTTTTATCTGCTCAGACCAATAAATGCCATATGCCTCCAGTTCCACGTGAGCTGAGATATCCCTTTTCCTCTTAAGTGGCTTTTGCCTTGGCCCTTCATAAAGACCTGATTGATGGAGTACTGTCAAGATGAAGATCCTTCTGGAAGTTTTCCCCTTCTCACAGAAGATTTCTGACGTTCTGTTTGAGAGACTGGAGGGGTCACCTCTTCGGCCAAAGCCCATGTTGTCCAGTTACTCAGTTTGCTAACTGTAGGAAGCAGCTTTTCCAAGTTTATAACTCAACACAAGGTCTACAGAGAAGACTGCATGTCTCGGTTTTTGCCCTGATATGTAGTGTGAATTGTGCAACCTTAAAAGTACGCTGTGTGGCTTTCTAAACTATGTCCAATCTATTCTATTTCCCACTATTTGGATCCCTAAAAATAATAAAAGCAAACAGAATGCACTTCACAATGTGAAAAATGGTCTGAATATTTTTTTGAAGGAGAAATTTCAGTTTTTGACTTCTAAAACCAATGTTTTCACTTATCTTGTGGATTGCTGAGAGTAGATTGATGTAAGAAATACAGAAATAAGTAATTTTATCTTCTTTTTTCCCATTGAAATTACATGAGTCATGTAGCAGTCTGTCTCACCACCTTTAGCAGGAGTTTTGCCTTCCTCTTTTAAAGTGAAGTGTCTAACTCTCATCAGACAGCAGGTCCCATCCTGTCCTGCAGCAATCGTGCCATCACCTATAGCCATGTTCACAGTGGCACGTAGGTCAGTATCATGAGAGTGAAGGAGACTGGCACTGTACTGCTGTTCTCCAACTAGCTGTAGATCCAAGAAGTGCTGCAACACATAACACATGCTCTTTATTAACATGCTCAGACGTCCTGCATATACCCTCAGACTAAACACGTTCTAGTGTTGTAATATTACTACCTTTAAGTATTTCTTAGTAAAACACATGCTGTATATAATAGTGTTATTGACAGGTCACAATAGACTAAAGATAATAAATAAAAAAACACCTTGCAAGAAAACAATGAAATACAGATGTACACAGTTAAATACAGAAAATCAACCAAATACACACACACATAATGGTGACATGATGCTTTCACGTTGGTTGCCCAGTTCTCTTTATACACTATATGTAGTGCTCTGTGTTCTTGCCAAACAATTCTACCTCATCAGAAGTTGGATGGTACCATGTGGAGGGTGACGGTGGAGTGGGAAAGTGAATTTGCATCTTCCAGCTTCTGACTGACTGATCCAAGTAATCAGCAGTTGGTAGGGCTGAGATAGTTGGAAAACAAGCAGGACAGTGGCACGAGGAAAATTGATTGCCCATCACTGTTCTAATTCCAACTTCCAGCAAATCAACAACTCTTGATTGTGAGTCCTGTAAAATCTCTTTCTATGGAGAATGGCTCCCATCAGCTGATGCTGCTTGTGAATAACACACTGACACAGTTTGATTTTTTTTTTTTTAAGTCAAGTTCATTCTAAACCATACCTCCATTCTCATTTCATTAATTGGACTCCAAGACTGCTAACACCTGAAGCCAAGTGGTGCAATCACTTTTCCACCATCACTTTGTATTTTTAACCCTTAGGGGTTGACGAACTCGCCGGCACATTTTGTGGCATCTTCTCCTGATGACGCGGAAACAAACTTAAATTACTCTGTCAGTTTTGATTGTACACATAAGAGCAATTGATCATTCAAATCTGTAAAGGGTCTACTTTTATTTGTATACACTCATAATAACAAAACACTGTGCTTTTGTAAAATAAAGAAAGCAGACAGGGTGCGCTCTGTCTTCTCTGTCACCTGTCTTCACAGACACTTAAATAAAGCCTGAATCTCAGCCAATACTTGCCTCAAAGACATGAGAAATATATGCATAGAAAGCTTGAAATGTCTTCTTTTAAATGAAACAATTCAAGTTGAAAACAAATAATCTCTTTTTATGTAATGCGTATGAAAGTAAGAAGTGGTACAGTTTCTCCTGTCTCACCTAATTATAGCTAATGTGATGCCGCCTCGCAACTGAGCGCACTGTTCATATGGAAATAATGCATCTGCATTGCATTGCGGTAATTCTCTCTCAGCCACATTTCTGACTGAAAGGCTCATCATGTGGGTCTTTGTCTTCTCAGGTATATCACATTCATGTGCCTTCTTGCATATGCCCTTTCTACAAAAAAAGGGCCTTTTTTAAAATTTAAATCAGTGTATTGTTTTCTGTGAATGAGTGGACAGGATGATTTTCACATCATTTTGAAACAAACACTCTAGGCTACAAGATGCAGTCTTGTGAACCAGTGTCCTATATGTGTTTTATGGCCTTATTTCAGTGACTTAAAAATGTTAGTTTTTCACTAACCATGCATAAACGCTGTTTTCACAAAAACGCAATCATGTATAAAAGATGCTGCTCATATATTATTGTAGCTCAGTTTGTGCTGATTAAATTGTTATCAGACTTTAGCCATTATTATGTTTAAAAACAACTGAAAAAAGCACAAATGTCAGGGCATGTCATAACTTGTCCAGGGCCTCAAAACACCCTTAGACCCCACTGGGTTAATGGGCGTATTGAATAAACACATAAAAAGTAATGACTGTTTGTGTGTATGAGCTTACATATATTGTGGTTGTTGATATTTGTGACTTTGGTGAAGATCAGATCAAATTTCATGACCAATTTAAGAAGAAAAACAAGGAAATTGCAAACAGTGGCATTACTTTTTCTTGCAACTCTTAATACAGAACTTGAAACTACATGCAAAAAACACACGAGATACAATACAACAAAACACCACTAAAACCAGATATTGTAATCAAATAGATAACACAAAATCCGAAGAAATACAGATGCTGCGAGAAAACACATGCAAAGCAACCAAATACAAACAACACAAACAAAAACATGAAATGCTATGCAGGCACATGAAACACATATAACATATGTACAAACATATATGTCCATATGTTTTTCCATTTATGTGCAGTTGTTTTCTTGAGTTGCAGAAATTTAAAAGCCACAGTAGTATAGGATTAATCCATCTGCTTATAATCACCAGAATGCTTCATCCTAAGTACTTACCACAGCATTCTTTATGCCTGTCTTGGAGGCCCCTCCTCCTCCTGCTGTGATCACAAGCCCTGATTTAGAGTCCACTTTAATGGCATATAAGGGAAAAGGAGCCCTGTATAGATCTGGGACCCTCCTCTTCCCCATTGTTGTTGTGTTCACTCAGTCAGCCTCACTTCATAAAACTGCTGTATTCAACCACACCTGCGGAAAAGAGCATATCAGTTTACCTGTGACTTCCTATGTTCTTCATCATACAGTTAGTCTGCTTCTCCCCTCAATCAGCTACAGTACATGAAGTATATACAGTATGTTCTTGCAGTCACCTGAGCAAGTTCAAATACATTACCATCCAGCTGGGTTGGCAACACCACTCAAGGTGGATTTAGACTGGGTGCAGTCTCAGCAGACACTGCCTTACCAACAACTGTAACTTGTGACTCTTGTCATTTCAATTTACTCGACATACCAATGACATGAATGCAATAAACACAAAACCTACTCCAACCAACTGTCTAGTCATTATTAGTCCATCAAATCTTTGCTAAAGAAAGCAGGATGTTACCTGTGCAAAGAAATCAATGACAATGAGTACTACTAATACTGTTTTGGGACTACAGTGCTGTATGTCCAAAACTGTGACAACATAATAGTGTGGGCAGGGTTTGAAATATGTTTAAATTAAAGGGGGAAAAAAAAAACAGTCACAAAGCTGAAAAAAATACTTGGTGTTAAGTTGGAATACACAATTAACAATTGACTTGTCAATGCTCTCTGGTGGAGAGATTTAACAGTCACAAACAAACATATTTTTTAAGCTAAAATCATATTACATCTGCCAAGCTTTACCCTCCAGTATTTCAAGGAGCACTAAAGGGAGGTGTGTATTTGTTTGGCTGCTGAATTCAGATATCAACATTCTCCAGTATCACTGACTACTCCTTTAATAAGATATTTGTAAACATATTAAAACAGTGCTGATATTATTTGTACAACGTCTATATGAGCAAACTTCAAACCAGGAAAAGTTGCCACATAACTCGCCATATTTGATGTGCACCGGATTTTGGAATTCTGAGACCAAAAAGCCCCATGAGTTGATCTTAATAGCATCACAACATCAATTAACCACAAGCTCTCAATGCATGATGGGAAGCAACAATTCTCACTTGATGTAAGAGCTGATTGGTTTAGATGCAACAGGAAACTTTACAGAAACTTAAATTAAAAGATTGTCATTCCATTAGTCTCTTTTTGCACTATTAATATTTACTCCATAAATGTTGCAACTTTAATAAGTCAGCAAGACTAACTACAGTCAGGTTATATTACTAACCGCAGACAACTGGTGAGAGTTCTACTTTGCAATATAAATACAGTATTATTGATTTAATTCTGGCCCTATGGTGGACTGGTTACCTGTCCAGGGTGTAGCCCTGCTTTTCACCCAAAGAGCTGGGATAGGCTCCAGCAGATCTGGAATAAGCAGGTAAATTGATATACTTTTCCTATGTATTTTGACTCTGGATTGATATTTTGAACTTGTTTATGTAGTTTCATGTCACATCAAGTCTGATTTGTTAATATAAAGCTGAAAACTGTTAGGATGCTGCTGTAACCAACTGAAATGTTCATGTAAAATAATTAAACTTTTGAACACCAAAGTTTGAGGTGAAAAGTTTGCTTTGATAATATTTCATTAAATTTGGGATCGGAGCAAACGGATGTGTTTCTATGACTTGCTGTACAGACGGTGTACGTAGTATTCAAAGGTATACAGTGGTGTGAAAAAGTGTTGGCCCCCTTCCTGATTTCTTATTTTTTTGCATGTTTGTCACACTTTAATGTTTCAGATCATCAATCAAATTTAAATATTAGTCAAAGATAACACAAGTAAACACATCATGCAGTTTTTAAATGAAAGGTTTTATTATTAAGGGAAAACAAAATCCAAAACTACATGGCCCCGTGTGAAAAAGTGTTTGCCCCCTAAACCTAATAACTGGTTGGGCCACCTTTAGCAGCAACAACTGCAATCAAGCGTTTGCGATAACTTGCAATGAGTCTGTTACAGCGCTGTGGAGGAATTTTATTTATTATCATTATTATTATTATTATAGTCGAATTATTATTTATTTTTTGTAGAATAATTGTTGTAATTCAGCCACATTGGAGGATTTTCGAGCATGAACCTCCTTTTTAAGGTCATGCCACAGCATCTCAAACGGATTCAGGTCAGGACTTTGACTAGGCCACTCCAATGTCTTCATTTTGTTTTTCTTCAGCCATTCAGAGGTGGACTTGCTGGTGTGTTTTGGATCATTGTCCTGCTGCAGAACCCAAGTTCGCTTCAGCTTGAGGTCACGAACAGATGGACCGACATTCTCCTTCAGGATTTTTTGTATTGGTAGACAGCAGAATTCATGGTTCTATTTA
The DNA here is from genome assembly GCF_900324485.2 of Mastacembelus armatus. Lineage (NCBI taxonomy): Eukaryota > Metazoa > Chordata > Actinopteri > Synbranchiformes > Mastacembelidae > Mastacembelus > Mastacembelus armatus. Next base: position 12,897,184 of record NC_046648.1, read on the forward strand.
TCACAGCAAGTCTTCCAGGTCCTGAAACAGCAAAACAGCCTCAGACCATCACACTACCACCACCATATTTTACTGTTGGTATGATGTTCTTTTTCTGAAATGCGGTGTTACTTTTACGCCAGACGTAATGGGACACACACCTTCCAAAAAGTTCAACTTTTGTCTTCAGTCCACAGAGTATTTTCCCAGTCTTGGGGATCATCAAGATGTTTTCTGGCAAAACTGAGACGAGCCTTTATGTTCTTTTTGCTCAGCAGCGGTTTTCGTCTTGGAACTCTGTCATGCAGACCATTTTTGCCCAGTCTTTTTCTTATGGTGGAGTCATGAATAGTTACCTTAACCTTCAGGGGTCGACGAAACAAAAAGTGTTTTAGAAAATTTAAAATCAATGTATTGTTTTCTGTGAATGAGTGAACAAGATGACTTTCACATCATTTGGAAGCAAACACTTTACACTACACCATCCAGTTCTCCAAAGTCTTGTGAACCAATGACCATTTTTGCCCAGTCTTTTTCTTATGGTGGAGTCATGAACAGTGACCTTAACTGAGGCAAGTGAGGCCTGCAGTTCTTTGGATGTTGTTGTGGGGTCTTTTGTGACCTCTTGGATGAGTCGTCGCTGACCTCTTGGGATCATTTTTGGTCAGCTGGCCAGTCCTGGAAAGGTTCTCCACTGTTCCATGTTTTCGCCATTTGTAGATAATGGCTTTCACTGTGGTTCGCTACAGTCCCAAAGCTTTAGAAATGGCTTTATAACTTTTTCCAGACTGATAGATCTCAGTTACTTTCTTTCTCATTTGTTTTTGAATTTCTTTGGATCTCGGCATGATGTCTAGCTTTTGAGGATCTTTTGGTCTACTTCACTTTGTCAGGCAGGTCCTATTTAAGTGATTTCTTGATTGCGAACAAGTGTGGTAGTAATCAGGCCTGGGTGTGGCTAGAGGAATTGAACTCAGGTGTGACAAACCAGTTAAGTTATGCTTTAACAGGGGGGGCCAAACACTTTTTCACACGGGCCATGTAGCTTTGGATTTTGTTTTCTCTTAATAATAAAAACCTTCATTTAAAAACTGCATGATGTGTTTACTTGTGTTATCTTTGACTAATATGTAAATTTGTTTGATTATCTGAAATGTTAGTGTGACAAACATGCAAAAAAAATAAGAAATCAGGAAGGGGGCCAACATCATTTCACACCACTGTATTCCTATAGGAGTTGATGATTGAGTTCTTGAATGTTACTCTATACAAAGTTTGTATTCAGTGATATGTTTGGTTATCAATTTCGTGTGACATCCAGGCAGTGCCTCAAGGGATGCGAATACAGTTAGCCTTCCAATGCAACAAGCATAATACGCTGTTGACTTAATAAAAATAAATTCATTATAGCATGTCTTATTCATAGTTATTGATTTTCAGCACATCAGCAACAATACAAATGCCACTTTTCCATTACACAGTTTTAGCACTACTGGGTTCTACTCAACTCGACCCGGTTTTGGTAATTTTCCATTACAATTGAGCACCACCTCAACATGAAACAGGTGTGACCTCCTTAATACATAACACAAACACACATACGCACATCCTCGTAGGACCACAGTGTTGTTTTGCGAGTAGCATTAGCTATTTGCCTCGTGGTTGGACGCCACACTCATGACTCTTCTAGTGATGTCACTCCCTGTTCAATCAGTGGCCCGCAGTCTGCTGACATCACACACATTTTAGTATCAGCTCGACTCTAGGGCTGCCACAAACGATTATTTTGATAATCGACTAGTCACCGATTATTTTTGCAATTAGTCGATTAACTGGATCACACGTAAATTGCAACTTGTCGCACCAGCATGCACCTGCTCTTATATAACCATCATTAGCTTCCAGCTTGAAGTTTTTAAGGTATGTGCTAACTAAAAATAAAGACAATTAAGATGATACTTCATTTTTAATTTTTTAATTTGAATTTTTTTAACTTTTAATGAACTTTGCAGCTTGTAGTAGCATTTCTGACATTTTTGAATGTGCAAAATGAAGGCACATCTCTGGCCTTTGACATTTTTAGCTATAAATGTTTAGTGCATTGTAAAATGGAACCAAAAACTATACACTATATATAGTTGTACAATAAATACACTAGGGGTGTGGGAGTGGCCCTGGGAGATAACACTGGGGGCGTGTCAGACATTAGCGTCATCACATTTCGGGAATCAAACATGAGATCGCTGTTATAACGTCACAGCAAACACATAACGTGTGCTAAAACTAATGAAACCGTTAATGTTAACGTTTACAGCTATAAGTAGCACAGTGTTGACATTAATGTTTGCAGCTAATTAAATTAGCTTACCGAGACGACTGTCCCTCTTCGTCAGAAAAGGAATCAGCCACAACGTGCTTCCTTTTCAGATGCTCGTGCATCGCTATCGTACTGCCATGGAAGGCAAGTTCTGCCTTGCAGATTTTGCATTGCACCTTCTTCTCTTTTATTTTAGTGAAATGCTCCCAAACTTTCGAGCTCTGTTGCCGGCTAGCCATGATACTGTTTAACTTTTCCGGTGACATCACGGCTGACCCCGATTATCACTACTGCGCAGGTGCGTCAAGGACAGAAAAGCAGACAAGACAGCGGAGGGTACAGCAGCGGTTTTGAGAGAAAAACAAAGCTTCAAAAAATACACGATGACGTCGATTATTAAATTAGTCACCGATGATTTTGACTGTCGACGTAATCGTGACTATTCGACTAATCTTGGCAGCCCTACTCAGCTCACTTGGAACCTCTTCTAAGGAGGAAATAAAAAAATACCTGCTATGCCCTAATAGAATACCCAAAAAACTTAGTCAAGTCGAGTTGATTAGAGCCGAGTAGTCAGTAGTAGTAGTGGAAAAGCCCCATAAGTATAGCATGGGAATGGTGAGACGTTAAGGGAATTTGCTGAAAGTAAAAACAGAAAAAAAAAAGAAATGTACGTCATCAGTTACTCCACCCCTCATGAACTGGGATGCTCACAACCTCACTGAAGCATGGCACAAATTGAAGCTACATGTGGAACTGATGTTTTTGTGACCACTCAAGAGAAACACTGAAAACGCAGCTATCTTTTTCTTTGGGTCATGCGTTGTATTTGATAAACTCATATGTTATTAATTCTGTTTCTGTACCGGAGAGTTTCTCTCCCTCTGCGTGAGAGACAACAAATCCCTTATGAGCAAGCACTTGACGACAGTGGAGAGAAAAAACTCCCTTTAATGGAAGAAACGCCCAGCAACACCAGGCTCGGTTTGGGCGGCCACCTGTCTCGACCGGTTCAGATAAAATATCTAAGTTGCACAGTAAGTTCAAAATTTGATGATAATGATATGATATGATATATTGATTACAATGTCATGTGACGTCCAGGCAGTGCCTCATGGGATGCGGATACAGTTAGCCTTCCGATGTCCAGAACAGTAGGTGGCGGTAATGGACCTTTCAAGCTGGTTGCCAAACGCCATAAAACACAAAGAAGAAGCAGACTTTCGATGCTGCAATGAGTATAACACGCTGTTGACTTAATAAAAATAAATACAGTATAGCACACCATGATCGCAGTTATTAATTTTCAGCACTACCGCAACAATACAAAGTAAAACAGTGTAGGCTATTGGAAAGGTCCTAAACTGATCCATGCTGTCACCTCCTGCTCTAGTCCGCTTTCAAGACGAAGCGCCGCTCATCTTGAACGAGTTCAATGTGCAGCTAATTGTGATGTGATACCACCACTCAGCATGTTTCGTGGAACAAACAAATCTGATTTTGATTTTCTGACTTGCTTTTCAAAGTAGGTTAAATTCAACAGAAATTAATCGACTGGTTGATGGCTGCCTTCGTTTTTGTTAAATGTCACTACAGTGAATGCAACAAAATGCAAAAGCGGTAAAGACATTGTTTGTGTGAAATAACTGTCACCAGCTAACCGAAAATGGACTCACCACCTACATGGACTACACTTGGCGCTGACTGTGTCTAATGTCCCACTGATATGTCAATATCGTTTAATGTTAGCTAGCTACAGTTAGCACTTCAGTCCCTTACCTCGCTGATGTAGTTAAAAGTCTCCTGCCTGCGCAGTTATTCTCGTTGGTCTTGGGTTGTTATTTTATCCAAGCGGTAAATGCTATCTCAAGTGATGTCATAATGAGTTGTTAAAGACAGACGTTTATGATGAGGAGGAAGACTTAAAGAGATAGCAGCTAAAAAAAGAGCTCGTCAGCCATTTCCTTATCACACGTCAGCAGCGTAACAGTACGGTAGCGTTCGTTGTGGTATGACGTAACCACTTTCTTCCTGGGATAACGTTTGGCAAAAACGTGGATTTTTTAGGACGGAAAAGTGAGGGAAATATTTCTGTGAGCTATCATAAGCTATGAGCGTATGATGATAATTATTGTAATTAACAGTCATTTATTATAGGCATTAATCGAGGCGTTGGGACAAAGATGAAATGTTTACTTTTAACTGCAGAGGTTACAAGAGCATACTACACAAGCCTATCTAACAGTATAATTTACGATACGAAATATAAAATACTTATTAAATATGTTGCATGTTGTCGAAACTCAGCAGGGGCCTTTTTGTGTGGAATTTGCATGTTCTCTCTGTGCTTGTGTGGGTTTTCTCCAGGCATCTTCCACAGTCCAAAAACATGTATGTCAGATTGATTGGTGACTCTAAATTTCTCATATGAGTGAGTGGACTGGTGACCTGTCTAGGGTGTACCCCTGCCTTTTATCTAAAGAAAGGTGGGATAGGCTCCAGCAGATCCCCATAACCCTAAATAGGAATAAGTGGGCATAGATAATGAATGGATTTTCAAACCAAGTTGGCATCAAATTAATGACTCTGGTCTGACTTGAAAAAACTGACATAATAACACATATCAATAATATTTTCCTTCTCTTTCGGCTGCTAGGGGTCACCCCAGCAAATCGATTGGACCACATGACTGATTTGGCAAACGTTCTACACCAGATGCCCTTCCTGACACAACCCCCTGTGCAGCCTTAGTGGCTGAGTCTAACAGCTCCTCTTCTTCCAAGGCAGTCTCCATCCAAGTACTCAGAAGTTAAACAGGCCCAGCCCTGTGTTAACTTCTGAGATTTGACAAAATCGGGCATTCGCATAGCAGCATGGCCTGTTAGGGCTTATCAATACATGAGAGAGGAAAAATTATTAGGCCATTTAGCATTTCTGTCCTTGAATACAAAACTGTTCAATCTGTCTAATGACCCATAATCCAACACACGATCTGTCTCCACCATTGTTTGTCCTGGCTGCTCAGGTTGGAGCATAAATTTTATTAATTATAGTACAGGCTGTTCTCTATGGTATCCATTCCCACAGAGTAACATCATTAGGGGAATCCTGAGGTAAATTAATTACAGATGATTCAGTTACAATCCTGTTAATTCTCCGTGGGCCACAGAGGTTTATTCAACATGACCACAGACTGAAGGTGACATGTTTCTATCATGTGATTCTATCAGTCGCTTAATCCTCAAGCACATACTGTAATTAGGCATGTGTATGTCTGTGTCGTTTTTGCAATGTGACCTAAACAGTTCAGGTTACTGTATCTGGGAGATGATGTTGATTAAATGTTTGTGGTCGATAAGCAACAATCTGCATAATGATCAGAGGTTCGCAGCAGGGTTTCAGTGGAAAAATCAGTGCAGACTGACTGGCAGTGTCACTGGTGTCATTTAAAGGAGCCAGGGTAACACAGGTTCTGTGCAGACACATGAACCCAATAATTTTTTTGGTTTTCTTTTAAACACTGGCTTCATTTTATTTTTGCTCATATTAGTGATTCTAGAAAGTAGGTTGTATTTTCTACAGGTTAAAGCAAGATTCAGTTATGTGTTTTTGATGATTGTCGGTTGTCAATTTCTGTGACACGTGACTTCTTTTGTAGGAGAAAGATGCAACCATGACAAGGGATGTAAAGCTCACTGAATGGTGTGATAATTAGAAAAAAAGATGTGAAGACCCAACCTTCAGAGTTATCAGGTCTCAACACAACTGAACTTCTCTGGGAGTGTATGTATTGGTCAGAGTGGTACGTTGGACAGTGATGTGATCCACATGAGAGAATTTGTTTATAAAAAATGCTGCTCATCCATTGAAGCACAGAAGCAATTCTGTAGGCTTGTGGTGGAATTGCAGTTCGTCTATGTTGGGATTTTACTTTCTTTTCTTTCATGTTTGAGTTCAAGTGAAGAAACAAGTTAATTGAAACAAATTCAAAAAGGCAAATCAAAATTCAAAAATTCATCACTTATTCAAACAGTAAATTTCAGAGGTTTGTCTGGGTTTGAACCTGCCGGCTGACCAGGTTTCTGCATATTTTCCTTTCTGGTTTTCCCCAGGTACTCCAGCTTTCTCCCACAGTCGACATGCAGTGTGGGGTTAGGCTTTCTGCTCAGATCCATAGAATGTAGCCTCATCTACTCACAAATTGCTTTTTGTTCTGATCCTCATCTTTATCAGGGTGGAGGGAAAGAGGTGGTGATGGTGTAAAGTGCTGGAAGTAGTGTGGGGTGGAATGTGAACATGGCACTGTAAAGTTAGACAGCAAATGCTAGTGTAAATGAGGAAGCTTTTTTTGATGTTTACCTTTAATATAAAAGCATGATAGATCGCAGTAATAGAAGTCAAAATCTTTTTATGACTGAGTTTTATAAAACATGAAATTCTTAATTGCTATTTGCTGAACTAGTTTCAGACCTTGAACTTCATAGTTTCCACTCAAGCAACAGTTGTTTTGCGCACAATACAAATCATCTCAAGGCACTTTACAAAAACTAAAACAAAAAGTGTGGTAAGTCTAGAAAGACGTCCTTGAGAAAAGTTTTCTTTTACACTTCCACCTTCACAAATGAACTTTCATGCACCACTGTGCTCAAATTTACAGTGGCATAGGGTAAACCCAAAAGCAATGTGAATTATATTTCCAACACATAAATTTTCATAGGTTGACTTACGTGTGGCAAATGGAACATAACTCACTAAACAATGTATAAGAGTAATATTTTATACACACATGGGCTCTGCCACAGGAAATACACAAGTTAAGCAAGTGTGACAGTAAAGATCATTTCAAGGCGTTAACATCCCAACTATAACCTACAGTATCTATCTCGCTATATTATGTGATGTGTGTATTTAAATTTATTTTTTATGTATCCCTTTACTCACCTGTTTCTTAACGAATAATGAAAAGGTTTAATTTTTATTAATTTATTTTGAAAGTAGCCGGAAATGTTGTTTATATTGCGTGCAAATTGACGGTGAAACGATTCCGTGTCTTCTGCGGAAAACACACAAGACCAAAAAAGACTGGCGCGGGGGTTTGTGTAACCGTCGAGGCCACTTTTTGAGCGATATGTTTAATCACCTCTAGGCTTAAGGGCAATATATGTAGACTGCTGTGTTTAAGGCGTGCTGATAACACCCACGTCTTTAAAGCTCGCACCCGGAGAAGACTGTCTTTACACACGGTAAGCGGATGCATCAGCATAGATTGTGTCCATGTTAACCATGTTTTCAGAGCATCTGGATAGAGGATGGTTAAAATATCTAATGTTCCGGTAACGTTATAGCACGTGAATGGAAATTAGACGACCGGCGTTGTTACTGGACAGTAGAGAGCCAAAATGAAAAAATGAATTATAACGTTACATAGTTAATCTTAGAGACGCTAACGTAGCCATTTACACAGATTTGTTGGATGACTACCGCTAAGTGGCGGGCATATGTTCTCTGCATCACCTGAGACCAGTCTCTGTACTACAGCAGCATAGCGTAATAAAAGTATTATCACCATCTGTGTTTTGTACTGAGCGCAACATGTTGGTAGGCCTAGAGCTGAGAGCCTGACCCCTGTATTGAGAGACCCTGACTCCAACAATCTGCCTATTTATAGTTGCCAAAGGGCAAACTCGTACAAATTCGTACAAGCTTAGGAGTCATTTTCCATTTGGCATACATACAACAGACTGACTTTAAATGTTTGGCATGAAACCTTTAAAACCATTAAATAGCTGGATTTTGGGTGCAGGAAGTAGTGACTGTACTTATTGGGATCATTAGGATTCGCTCAATGCAAAACAAATGCATCAATGTATTGAATGATGAATTTTTTCCTTGTGTGTTCCTCTTTATTCAGGCCATGTGAGGTAGGACCATGAAAGGCCAAATTACAAAAAGCTGTCCAACCCTGTGGACTGAGGAAGACAAAGGAAGGCACATAAATATAAACTTAGCTGATCCAGTGTTAATGAATTTATCAACTCTGAAATGGTACACAACTGTGCAGGACAAAAGAACCTGGTGCAACAGTCACATTTGATGTGCAGAATAAGGAAACAAGAAGTGCACATTATTTGGATCACGTTGCTGGACAAGAGTAGGCGGGCTCTCTCTGTGCTTACAACACAGGAATAAATGACAAATGACAGCTCTGGATGGAGTGATCATGGAAGCAGCTATATAAGACGACAACTCTCTACCGTGCAGGTCATGACAATCAACACACTGCTGTAATTCATGCCACATATGTGTGCTCTCAGGGGAAAAAGGTGGTTGCTGAGCAGAAGAGAAACCAGTAGATGATGTATTCCTGAGAGTTCTCTCAACATTCAGTGGACTAAAAAATACAGCTTTCCTTTTTTGATAGAAAAGAGAAGGCAGGAAGAAGAAGCTGAGAGTGTTTATCATGCCTCGAAACCGAGCCTTTTCTGAGCCAGAGTACTCGGCAGAGTATTCGGCAGACTGTTCAGTGACATTGCCCTCTGACCCTGGGCAAGCTGTGGGACGAATGCATGAGGTCACAGTTCGCAATTCAGGATGCTGCCTTTGCTTACCACGGTTCATGCGCCTCACCTTTGCGCCCGAGTCTCTGGAGAACCTCTATCAGACCTACTTCAGACGGCAGAGACATGAAACCCTGCTAGTACTGGTTGTGTTTGCCGCCCTTTTTGACAGCTACATCATTGTCATGTGTGCAGTGGTATACACTACTGACAAGCTGGCTTCTGTTTTAGTGGCATCAGTGGGACTGGCAGCAGATATCCTTCTCTACCTGCTGTGCCGTTTCAGCCTGCTGCCAGACCGTATTTCAAGGCGGGTGGTGCCCTATACCCTGTGGGTGCTCATAGCATCTCAGATATTCTGCTATCTGGGTCTGAACTACTCTCGCTTCCATCAGGCTAGTGACACAGTGGGATGGCAGGCCTTCTTTAGCTTCTCATTTTTCCTGACTCTGCCTTTAAGACTAACACCAATTGTGCTCATCACTACTGTATCCTGTGGGGTCCATACCCTTGTTCTTGGTGTTACCATTGCCCAGCAGCAGCAGGAGGACATCCAGGGCGCAGCACTTGGCAGACAGGTAAGAGTAGGAAGGGAGAAAGTCCTGATATGCTTTTTCTTACCTATGTCTAATCTCATATTGCCAGACCTCCTACTTAATCAGCTTACTAAAATCTTGAGGAATTAAAAGAACAAAGTGGGTTTCAAAGATGCCAACAAAAACTGGTCTTTTCACAGACAAATGTTTTCAAGCTAACCAGCAATCAAAATAGGTTAAGCATTTCTTACGGTAAAATTTAGGGCAGTGGACTGAGCAGCACACTGTTTTTCCACATGATACTGGCTTTTGATAGTAATACTAAAATTGCACATCAAATCAGAGTCCACTGACTTGCTCACAGTGGAGCTCTTGACCATTCTGTGCAGTCCTCATCAGCAGGATGTAGTTTGCCTCTTGACCAAACGTTCATCCAGATGATGATCATTCTAGACTTTGGAAACAACTAAAAAAAGCATCTTAACTCAAAAACCACTTAGCCTTTAAAATAAAGGAAAGAGCCCCAGGTGGGGTTGAACTGCATACATTAGATTTGCATTATCCTGTATGTTTGAGCCTAAGAACCTTAGAACCCTAAGGTCTTAGGACCCTAGGCTAAAGAGATGCCATGTAATTCAAGATGTTTTACTGCTACAAGTCCCTGACAGACAGTGTTGGAAAAGTTGACAGCAAGTAACAGTTGGATCTAACATAATAACAATAAACAGTTATATGTGAAAAGAAATCATTCAGTACATAGAAATAATTGTATATATTACTATATTATTATATATTATTTTAATAAAAGCAGAGAGCTTCATGTAGAAATTCACCTTTTATCTGACTGCATTTGTGCTTAAACATGTGAACAATCATTCTGCTCCATAGATAGATATCGGGCTCCAAATAACCCCTCCTCACTACTGCCTGTGCTGTGAGTAGGGAAGCTGTGGTGTTCACACACATATCACAACATAAGATGTGCTTCTTTGACATGTTTTTTTTTAGTCTCTCATTGTGGAATGTCAATGTGCCAACAGCAAAAGTGATGTCAGCCATGCCTGGCTGCATTATTTACAGCATATGCAATGTTCCATGGGAACTTTGCGAACCAAGCTTTGCGCCTTTTTTGTTTAGTTCCCTCTGTCTGTGGCTCAGAGTCTGATGCTATTTCCAGCTCCAATGCTGGGTCAGTGGTAAGAAGGACCCAAAAAAAAAACAAAAAGTCGCACTCAATTTTTGGTCACATTTGCAACCACATTAGTCACACTCTGGAGTCCTGAGATAGATAGATAGAAAGATAGAGTCAAGTAGATATGCACATGAGGCAGGAGATTGCAGTTTGTGCTGTGACAACATTAAGGTTGTTATTTCAAAATCACCTGGGAAGCAGCATATACTGTAAGTATCTCGGAAGTGGACTAATATCAGAAATGTATTGCTTTTATTTAGGTTCATTGAGGACCATACAAGACCAGTTTTGTTTTTATTATCCTCACCCACCTTAGTGAGCAGGAGAAAGTGCCTGAATTGCCTGAGGCTCTTTATTAAATATTGTTAATAAGTTCACAACAAATAACAGCAGGAGATTTGTGAAATTGAAAAGGCTGCAGGTGAAAAAAACAAATTGTATGTAGCGTGACAATATGGCTGCTCCCATCATTCATACAGTGATGTATTAACCCTCTGATGCTTGAATTAAGTCAAGTGTTTTTATTCTTCTTAGGTCATGAAAACAATAAATTTTAAAAAATGTTTTCAAAAATCTGATTTTTTCAGAAAGTTACAGATATGTCCAATTCAGTGCGCCTGAGCAATCAAGATAAAATAGTTTGAACTTAATGTAAAAATAAATTAAATTGTGTTTTTATGGTAAATCCATGAACAATTATTTCTTTTTATGATTAAAAGAAACATTTTAATATATTTTCATGAATATTAACATTGTATTGCCTATTGTTTAGGCCTGAATAAGAAAACAAATGACACTCACAGTTCTGAAGCTTACACCTAAGCTAGGTCTATGTTTCAAAACATCTCCAACAAGAAGAACATTATTGCAAGTCTCCATAGTTCTTTAAGGATTCAGGATTGGTAATACCATGCCATTATAATAGCATCTTCCGCAACAAGAACTGCCATATTAGTCCTTGCATCTCTGAACACTTATTTTTAAAAATAAACACTCTAGAGGCTGATATGCAGCTCCACTTTAGAAACCACTGCATTTAGAAGAAAATTACTTTTAAATAGCTGTCCACTGTAGTGACCACTATGCATCAGAGGGTTAAAACGAGAGTTATGTATGTAACTGCGGTTCTATGAATCCTGAATGACCGCCAGCGGGAACATTCAGTGAAATGAACTTTCAGTGCTTGCAGCACCGCCCTCTGGCGGTCAGAAAGGATGAAATAGAACGGTGTGTCGTTTCAGCATCACCTAGTTAGATCTGGTAGAATTCATTATAACTGAATATATCAGTTTGATGGGATTCATATTGTTTTTTAAGATACAAAAACAAGATAACCTCCAGAAATGGAGGAGAGTGGACAACATTGAGAGAGATTAGTGCAAAAGGCAAGAAAGGGGAATGATAGATTAACACTAAAGGAAAAAAGTATATTATTACTTGGTTAGCTATAAAGTTCATTCAAAGATAGACTATTTTTAATAATTTCAAAAGATTCACACAAAGTAAAGTAATGCAAAATTGAGGCTGCAGCTTTCTCTGATCATAATCACTTATATTTAGAATAGCAAATAAGAGGTAGGAAAAGAAACATAGTGTGATGAAGGGCCAGTTAATGAGATACATAAAGGAATGATGATATGAAATGAGTTATTATTTGATGAGATAGAAGCAAAAATATTAGCAAAAGATATTTAGAAACAGCAGACACTGAACACTGTTTTAGGATAAGAGATCCTCAAAAGGTTCAAAGTGAACTAGAGGACACAGATAATATGGATAGAATATATTATACTTAAGATTAGGTATTAGCACAGTATTAGTTTTGATGCAAAAATAGGAGCTTTTGGTCATTAGTTAAAATCAATGGAAACTAGACAGAAAAAGTCATCTTATAAAAGTTGACATTACAGGGCTTTTATCTGTCTGCCCCTCATTTAGGTGTATTTATAGAATACGGAGAATATAGAGGTGCATGAGGTTGACAGTAGGAAAAAAGAAGTATAATTAGGTTCTGTGACAATGTAATAGCTTTCCATCAACAGCCTTAATCTATCATTCCCAACTTTAATGAACCTCAAGGGCACGTAGGGGATGGTCTCGGATTCTAAAATAAATATTATAACAGTTATTGGCATTTAACTACAATCCATCAAAAACAATACAGGACTTGTAAAACTTAACTGAAACCATAAAACCATAAATTAAAAGTAGATTTTACTAAGAAATTATTGTATTTTCCAGACTAAAAGTCACATTTTTTTACTCCTCTGACTTGTAGCGTGACTTATAAAAGGAAGCAACTGTGTGTATTTATTTTAATTTTGTCGAGTAGTCACTAGCGTCAGCTGGCACTCTTGGCACTTGTGACTCAATTGAATTCTGTCAAAAAACGCTTATGCTCATGCTAAACTCCAACTCCTAGTGTAACACAACTGAAAATGCCACCCCAAAGAAAGAGCTATACTGCAGACTTCAAAGTGCAGGTAATAAAGTATGCAGCTGCAACAGAGTTTGGAATAAGTGAAACTGCAGTTCAGTTTCAGAGCTCAGTGCACAGATGGAGAGACTTCGGTCAGTCTAGGCCTATAGTAGCATAACTAAGGGATGGTTCAGGGTCACCTGAGCCAGCCCTAACTTCACTTTGGTCTTCCTCTAGGCCTCCTTCCTGGCAGCTCTAACCTCAGCATCCTTTTACCAATGTATTCACTGTCCCTCTTCTGAACATGTCCAAACCATCTCAATCTGGCTTCCCTGGCTTTTTCTCCAAAACATCTAACATTTCTAACATGAGCTGTCCCTCTGATGTACTCATTCCTGATCTTATCCATCCTTGTCACTCCCAAAGAGAACCTCAACATCTTCAGCTCTTCTACCTCCAGCTCTGCCTCCTGTCTTTCTCTCAGTGCCACTGTCTCTAAACCATACAACACTGCTGGTCTCACCACTGTCTTGTACACCTTTCCTTTCATTCTTGCTGACACTCTTTTGTCACACATCACACCTGACACTTTCCTCCACCCGTTCCAACCTGCTTGCACACGTCTCTTCACTTCTTTTCTACACTCTCCATTGCTCTGGACTGTTGACCCTAATTAAAATCCTCCAATTTACTCCTTGTAACCTCACTGTTCTACTTGAGTCCCTCTCATTTACACACATGTACTCTGTTGTACTGCGGCTAACCCTCATTCCTCTCCTTTCCAAAGCAAACCTCCATCTCTCTAGATTTTCCTCCACCTGCTCCCTGATCTCACTACAGATGACAATGTCTGCAAACATTATGGTCCACGGAGATTCCTGTCTAACCTCATCTGTCAGCATGTCCATCACCACAGCAAACAAGAAGGGGCTCAAAGCCGATCCTTGGTGCAATCCCACCTCCACCTTGAACTCCTCTTTCACCCCTACAGCACACCTCACCACTGTCTTACAGCTCTCATACATGTCCTGCACCACTCAAACATACTTCTCTGCCACTCAATTCAATTCAATTCAAATTTAATTGTATAGCACCAAATCACAATACAAATCATCTCAAGGCAGTTTACAAAAACTAAAACTAAAATCCCAACAATTCCCTTATGAGCAAGCACTTGGCGACAGTGGAGAGGAAAAACTCCCTTTAAACGAAGAAAAAACCTCCAGCAGAACCGGGCTCAGTTTGGGTGGCCATCTGCCTCGACCGGTTGGAGTGAGTGGATAGAGCAGAGAGAAAAGAACAGCAACAATAAACAACAAATAGACACTGCAGGTTGGTGGGACCAGTAACTGCACATCAGCGATATACAGCTCCAGGACCAGGGACACCTGCAGAAGGTACAGAGAGAACAGAGAGGGAGAGAGCACAAACTAGGGGAGAGAGAGAGAGCACAAGGTTAGTAACATTCAATGGTGGAATATACATGAGGTGGGAGGAGAGGAAGAGAGGGGAGGAGAAGGGAAAAGGGGGGTGGGGGGTGGGGGTTAGGGTAGGGGAGCTCAGTGCACCGATGGTCCTTGGGCAGTATAGGCCTGTAGCAGCATAACTAGGCCTGTAGCAGCATAACTAAGGGATGGTTCAGGGTTGCCTGAAGCCAGCCCTAACTATATGCTTTGTCAAAGGAAGGTTTTAAGTCTAGCCTTAAAAGTACAGAGAGTCTGCCTCCTGAACCCAGGCTGAACTCCAGACTTCCTCATGCAAAAAACCACAGCTCCTCTCTTGGCACCCTGTCATATGCATTTTCCAAATCTACAAAGACACAATGCAGCTCTTTCTGGCCTTCTCAATACTTCTCCATCAGCATTCTCAAAGCAAATATTGTATCTGTGGTACTCTTTCTTGGCATAAAACCATACTGCTACTCACAAATGCTCACTTCTGACCTCAGCCTAGCCTCCACTACTCTTTCCCATAACCTTATTGTGTGACTCATCAGCTTTATTCCTCTGTAGTTTCCACAACTCTGCACGTCTCCCTTGTTCTTAAAGATGGGCACCAGTAAACATCTCCTTCATTCCTCAGGCATCTGCTCACTCTCCAAGATCTTAAGTAGCCCAGTCAAAAACTCTACTGCCACCTCTCCTAAACGCTTCCATACCTCCACAGGTATGTCGTCAGGACCAACTGCCTTTCCCCTCTTCATCCTGTTCAACGCCTTCCTCACTTCATCCTTACTGATCTTTGCTACTTCTGCTCCACAACAGTCACCTCTTCTTCTCTGTGATCTCTAACATTTTCCTCATTCATCAACTCTTCAAAGTATTCCTTCCATCTTTCCCTCACACTTGTGGCACCTGTCAACACATTTCCATACCTGTCCTTGATCATCCTAACCTGCTGCACATCCTTCCCATCTCTGTCTCTCTGCCTCGCCAACCTGTACAAATCCACCTCTCCCTCCTTAGTGTCCAACCTATCATACAAATCCTCATACTCCCTTTGTTTGACCTTTGCCACCTCTACCTTCACTTTACGCTGCATCTCCCTGTACTCCTGTCTGTTCTCTTCTGTCCTCTCAGTGTCCCACTTCTTCTTAGCTAACCCTTTCCTCTTAACACACACCTGAACTTCCTGCAGTATGTAGCCTGTTACTAGAGATAAATTTGCCAAGTCTAATAATGACTTTGAGCGTTGAAATTGTTTTGAGATTTATGGTATTTCCACAATATTTTACCTCGAGTTGGCACAACTTGCATATGGCTTGGCTTTTGTCCAGCTCTGTATTCATATTTTTTGTCATGTTTTGGTTCTCCCTCATAGGTGGACTAGTCTCACGTGTGTTGCATGAGTGAGACCTCGAAACGTTATAAGTCTGTGGAACTTGGTTCAATGGTACATATTTAAAAATGTATTAATTTATAATAACAACCTTATGAATCGATAGTTGATCTTTCAAATGACGATTGATTTGAATCGGGAATTTTTATTTTTTTTTTTAAACCTAGCCCCATTCAAATTTAAATACAGTTGTCAAAAGGAATTAAGACCTTTCAGATGGAAAACCATTGTCATGGTAACTCCCACTACCCTATGCACACCTTTGATTGTTCTGTTCATTTTAGGGACATCACTATGATTTACCATGAATGAGAAAGGACAGAAACAGAATAGACTATCAGACTAAAGCTGCAGTGGTATGATTAAATATCTTTGCATTACTTTTATTTTACACAGCCAAGGGATGGAATGTAAGACAGAAAATAAACACAGATGCACTGAAAACACAGTACAGCACTGTAGAGCGCAGTCTTTTACAGTGTTTAAAGTATTGTCTTGTTTTTTTTTTTGTTTTTTTTTTTTCAGAAGAGACTCAATCGTATAGCACATCTGTCAGTAAAAATAGATTGGCTTAGTGGTATTGATTTTAAATGAAACAGCGATCAGTTTTGAAGCACAGTATTAATGTTATCACAATAAAATCTGTTTATAGATTCACCGCTAGAGCTTTGTTTTATCAGCATTAAAGTGCAGCAACAGATTTCCCCCATCCTCCGATGTTTCAAGCAAATTTTATTGAAATTGTTATATTGTTATAGATACAGTACTCTTATCTAGCGTGTTTATTCTGTAGCCTATTTAACATTTATTAGGACCTCCGACTGCAGACTTTTAAAAAAAAAGGTGGAAACTTTTATTTTCTGTACAGTGTAAAGATTTTAGTAACCCCTCCACCCCCCAAAAATAGTTTCAGCATACAAATTGGAAATATGCAATGTAGTTTCATAATTTCTCAAATGTGAATGTACAATGTAACAAAATTTCTGTGAAATTTGCATACACTTATTTAATTAGGTATACATATATACACTGATTATAGCATATTTTTTATTTTATTTGTATTGTGTACTTTCTGATTACCCTGGCTTTTACCTTTTCTTTTTACCCGTTATAAGTCAGTCTCTGTAACAAAGTGCATACCTTAGAAAAACCACTGCATAAATTTATGAAAAATATGGATATAGATCATGGTGTGCACAGAATGCGCACTGGTGCCATTTGACTGTCTGCATGACTGTTTATGTTCTGCTGTCTCTAAAGATAATGAAGAGACAGTACTAGGTACGCTGACAATCAGCTGTATGCTGCTGTTTGTCAGTAATGACACAGGGTGACTGAAACAGTAGACTATAAAATAGTAATTGTGTAATTGCGTTCTGCTATCTCTAAAGATAATGAAGAGACGGCACTACATGTTGTACTTTTTGAGTGTACTTTTGAGTGTACTTCTAGGAAATGGTTTAGATTGGAAAGTCAATCTTTTCTCTGTTGATTGAATTTAACATAGACAGAGCTTAAAGCACGCATGGGTTGCCATGGGTTTTTGGTGCCTTTATCCACATATGCCAGTGGTGTCAAAATTCAAATGGAAATGGGAACTGTCAATCCTCTTGTCAAGGCCCACCATTTGCATCTGTATGACCCACCCTTACTTTGCCTCCGATTGGCTAACTCCAACTGAAAGTATAATCAACAAAGGCAACAAGTCCCAGTCAGTCAGAAGCAAGAAAAATCTTTGAGCTTTTACAGTTACGCAGACGGCCAGAAAACCTCCATATGAATTTGACCTTTTTCTATTTTGCATTCTTCAGGCAAAACTATTTACAACAAAATTATAAGTGTAAAGAAACATGGAATTGTATAAATTAGATCGATAACCTCAAATGACTCTACAGTTTCTCTTGTTGATTACAACTAATGTAATTCTATGCATCCAGTAATATGCTGATTTTTAATTAAAAACCTGATTGAAAACTCTGTAAATTTAACTCTGTAAATAAAAAATAATATAAGACACACACAGAGTAAAAGTTTTTGGCGAAAAAAATTCTTTTGCCTGTTTAGTGAAAAGCGGTGGCAAGTGGTAAATTTTACACTTCCTTCTCTCGTGTACATATACAAGATGATAATTTACATATTCCCTCCTGTGGAACTGCCCAACAACAGCCCATAAAAAACTGCAGCAAACTCTGTTGTCTGCCATTATTGAGCACTTGCTTCAGCACCAAGAGGATAAAAACAGCAGGAGACAGGCTGAGCGCAGAAGCTGCTCTGGTGTTGACTATAACAACATGAGTCTGTTCTCTGCCATCAGCACAAGTCGAGAAGACAATGGATTACGTTCATTTACAGTGTATAGATGGCAGCAAATGTCCCAAAACTTTGTTTGTGTGTGGAAACCACTAGACTGGCTTTGAAAATGAGGGCCTGCTCTACGCTGGGTTCACTTCACAGCTGAGGTTGATACTGCAATCTACACCGACAGTCCGTGTGCAAATCCAACAATCCTGGTTAGTTGTTATATATTTTTTATTTGTTTTCTTATAACATCAACGTGTTGAAATTAGCCATGTTAGCTACATAGTTAGCTAATGCTGCCAGGTACATGCCTGTACAGTGGCATGTGAAAGTTTGGTTACCCCAGGTCAAAACTTCTGTTAATGTGAACAGTTAAGCAAGTGGAAGATGAAATGACTTCCAAAAGGCATAAAGTTAAACATGAAACACTCTTTTGCAATATTTTAAGCAATATCAATGTATTGTTTTTATTTAATTATTATTATTATTTAATTTTAGAGTGAAAAAGGGGAAAGCAACATCCTGCAAAAGATTGAGAACCCCAGGAGACTTGAGCTCTCAGATAACTTTGACCAAGGTATCAGACCTTAATTAGCCTGTTAGGGTCATGGTGTCACGGATCGGCTGGATTCATCCATCAATCAGTCACAGAGATCCGCCTCACCAGAGTTCTGATTACTGATGACACTCACCTGCTCCTCTTTCCCTCAGCCACCGATAAAGCCATCCACCACATGCACGCCAGTGTCCGATCTCGTTGAGACCATACGGACTCTCTGCTCCAACGCAGACGCTACATTGCTACGGAAGAAGCCACCACTAGATTCTCTCCTGCTCCCTACGTGCCACTCCTACGCCAGATCAACTCTCCCTCCGAGGACCCTTCCACATTCCTCCTGCTACCCGCACCGCATCCTGTGCAGCTCTATTGTAATAAAAACTGTTAGTCATCCAAGTCTCGCTGTGTCCGGCTGTAACTATAACACATGGCTTGTTCACAGTCATCGTTAGGAAAGGCCAGGTGATGCAAATTTCAAAGCTTTATA
This sequence comes from Mastacembelus armatus, assembly GCF_900324485.2. Lineage (NCBI taxonomy): Eukaryota > Metazoa > Chordata > Actinopteri > Synbranchiformes > Mastacembelidae > Mastacembelus > Mastacembelus armatus. The sequence goes on from NC_046648.1 coordinate 12,916,366, forward strand.
AATACCCAGACTCCTCTAACCTTGTCCCAACAATCAGCAGCCATGGGTTCCTCTAAGCAGTTGCCTAGCACTCTGAAAATGAAAATGATTGATGCCCACAAAGCAGGAGAAGGCTATAAGAAGATAGCAAAATGTTTTCAGGTACCGATTTCCTCAGTTCGGAATGTAATTAAGAAACGGCAGTTAACAGGAACAGTGGAGGTCAAGATAAGGTCTGGAAGACCAAGAAAAATATCAGAGAGAACTGCTCGTAGGATTGGTAGAAAAGCAAGTCAGAACCCCCTTGTTTGACTGCAAAAGACCTCCAGGAAGATTTGGCAAATTCTGGAGTTGTGTTACACTGTTCAACTGTTCAGCGGCACCTGCACAGATATGGCCTTCATGGAAGAGTCATCAGAAGAAAACCTCTCCTTCACCGCAAAATTCAGTGTCTGAATTTTGCAAAATAACATTTACACAAGGCTGATGCATTTTGAAAAAAAGTCCTGTGGACCGATGACGTTACAATAGAACTCTTTGGCGGCCATGAGCAAATGTATGTTTGGAGAACAAAGGGCACAGAATTTCATGAAAAGAACACCAGTCCAACTGTTAAGCATGGGGGTGGATCGATCATGCTTTGGGGTTGTATTGCAGCCAGTAGCACGGGAAACATTTCACAGGTAGAGGGAAGAATGGCTTCCAACAAATTCTGGAAGCAAACATATGTAAAAAGGCTGAAGTTGAAAAGAGCATGGCTTCTACAAATGGATAATGATCCTAAACACACATCAAAATCCACAATGGACTACCTCAAGAGGCACAAGCTGAAGGTTTTGCCATGGCCCTCACAGTCTACTGACCTAAACATCATTAAAAATCTGTGGATAGACCTCAAAAGAGCGGTGTGTGCAGATGGCCCAGGAATCTCAGAACTGGAGGACTGTTGTAAGGAAGAATGGGTGAAAATCCCTCAAACAAGAACTGAAAGACTCTTGGCTGGCTACAAAAAGCGTTTACGTTTACTGTGATACTTGCCAAAGGGGCTGCTACTAGTACTAGTACTAGCTATACAGGTCCCCCAAATTTTTGCTGCGGGCCCTTCTCCTTTTCTGTTATTTTGAAAACGGAAAAGATAAAAAATAAAAAAAATGATTTTGTTTAAAATATGAAGGGAATGTGTCATCTGGAACTTTACGCCTTTTGGAGATCATTTCATGTTCCACTTGCTTAATTGTTCACATTAATAGAAATTTTGACCAGGGATGCCCAAACTTTCACTTGCCCATCAGACACAATGTGAAGCCAGTTGTTTTTTCATGGTGTGCTGATGTGCACGCAGGTAGAGCACAAAAACATTGGATATTTGAGCCTTTATCTGTTCTTTTGATGAAGATCATGATGATGCAGACTCCACCCCTTCCTCATCTAATGATTTGTTTTTGTTATAGATGAAACTACTCTTTTGCTAAATTATGTCCTCATACTCTCCATTAACATTTATATTTTTCACAGTATTTGATTAAATATCTGTCATGATAGATAGATAGATAGATATAACTTTTTATCTGAATCCCACAATAAAATTATGTTAAGGGGCAGTTGCTGAATTTCTCTAATAAATTGTTAAATACTACACACACACATTTTTCTCATGTTATAATTTATATCTATTTATACATGATTTTATAGGTATATTATAAAAATAACAACTTAGCAGCAACTTAGCAACTTAACAAAGCAAGGAAGGGGCAGTGTGTTCCCAAATCAGTGAAAAAGTATAAGTTTAACAGACATTTATTGTTAAAATATAGGAACATTTATGAATTTGAAGGTATCACAGTGTCATATTCCGAGAAAATCAAGGAAGGTGCAAAAACAACCAATTTAAAAAAATGCCGTTATTACAAGTAGTAGTTGTCACTGTAAACACCTACAAAATGTTTTCTTAGACTTGTAGTGCAAAAGCATCAAATAACACTTCTTTTTTCTGTGATCTTTTATCTGGAGAAAGTGTTGGTGAATTTGGCAACATATATGAGGATAACTCCCAACACCCTTTTCTGTGCAGACTCTGGCCAGCCAGACAAAGATGTGTCTAGCTTCAATCAACCAGTGGCCGAAATCCAACCTAGATGACTTTTACATCAGCCAACCCTGACTGTGTGAACCACACAAGAAATGGCCACTCATATCTCCCATCCTATGGACCAGTTTACAGTGCTTTTGTATGCTAGATATTTGTAATGTCTTCCAAAAATTACACACATCACTATTACATATTTTATCGAATCAGAATTTGTTGTTATCAAGATAACTTTTACAAAATGTGTATTTTGTTATGTTACGTTTTTTCTTATTTTCATGTTGCACCATGAAAACAGTATTTTAATTTTTATCTTATTTAAATTACCCAATGGCACAATTCATTTTAATGTTGTTTGATATATATTTAAGCTTTTTTTTTTGTAAATTGTCATTCATGAATTTCTAAAACATTACTTTTAATCATATAGTTTCCAAAGTATTAGTAATAACAGCCTGTCAGACTTACTGAGTCAATCCTCTTAGACACAAGGAGTAATAGTTAGCCTGATACATCTTGAATGTCTTCTGTGACACATTCAAACACATGTTCCAGCCCCAGGTGCTCACCAAAAACCGCTATTACGTTAAGATGTTTATTCATTCTGTACTCATATAGGCGAAAGACAAACTGTCTAATAATGCCCCAATGTTAGGCCCATTTTTATTAAATAGACACCCATGGAATAATATAAAACAAGGTCAAATAAAGTGTTAACTCATCATGGAAACCAGCCTCCTCAAAGAGGCATGCAGACCACAAGCTCATTCTTTTCAAAAGGGAAAGTTCCTAAAACTGAGTCATTTTCAAGTACTGTATTAGGGACACATTTTCAGACCTGCCAGAAACTATGATCTGAAAAGTATTTCATCATGAAAATTTACACATGCATTTTAAGGACCTTGGGATCTGTTATTTTATTCCGAAAAAGGGCTATATCATCACACCTTTAAATCTTGTCTGATGTGCAAAATTTAATGCACTTAAAAAAAATTTAAATTTGACAGATGTAATGGTACTGGAATTAAAATCATACATTAGGCATGTCTGCAGGTTACATACCACTGAACAGAAAAATAATAGTAAAAGACAAAACATCAGAGCTGTCAGTCAAATTTGTGTGTAGCAATGAGGAGACTTCTAACCATCTTCACATTCTGTGAATTCAGTTAAAATTTGTGCTACATTTGGATGGAAACTTGACTGTTCACTTGAATGCTGGAAAGGCTTCCATTAAAGCTAAACGCCTAAAGGCTTTCTTCTGTACCCAGTTAACCCTTATTATGTATGTACTCATTTTATAATGATCTCTAACTGTAGTATTCTTTGTTGTTTTCAAGTTGCTGGCCAACATTGTGATCTATATTTGTGCCATCACTGTGGGCATCATGTCGTACTACATGGCTGACCGGAAACATCGGAAGGCATTTCTGGAGGCGAGACAGTCACTGGAAGTCAAACTCAACCTTGAGGAGCAGAGCCAGCAGCAGGTCAGATCATAAACAGTACAGTATTCTGGTGTTTATATGTGTTAGTTTAATAGAACATTTTGACATTCAGGATAGTATACTTTCAGAACAGAAGATCAATATAAATATCATTACAATGTGTCAAAGTATAGGGTTAGTCAAGACAGATTCTGGTGCACATGAAAAACATGGCAATATTGGCCTGGAAATGAAGCAGTTGGATAACATTTGGATGAGTTTTAGCCAATCATGTATTATATCAGCCCACAGTTTTTTTTGATGAGTGATTATAACTACTGTTAGCACTGCACAACTCAGCAAACGGACTTTCAATTTACATTAGTTTTCTAGTTATCTGCATATAATTCAATTTGTATATTTATTGTCCTGTTTGAATTGCAAAATGTCCAAACCAATCTGAAACTCAATTCAAAATCAGTCACATGCAAGTTTATTATCATGATCATTGTAATGCTTGATAATGTACATAATGTTATTGTTAATCCAGTTTTAGTTGGATTATAACAAGGATACAAACCTGTAGATGAAAATTAAACTCTGAAGTTCTTAGATTCTTGTATTTCCCCCACATTAGCCTCAACTGAAATATGGATTAATTGTGATCAAATGGGGCGTACACATCCATGTTCTCTAAGTCCATTAGTTTTAGTATGTTGGTGACATTCAGCGTTGTCTTCTGGTTAGTCTTTTTGGAATTATCTTTATTGAACTTTACAAGTTATATATATGAAACTAATTCTCCTAGTCCCCAACCTATCCTTTCTCCAGTCCCAACAGATATTATCTATACATTCAAAATATAAAAGAATAAAACATAAACAACATAATACAATATGTTTAAAAAATAAAAATGAACTACATATACATAAAATATCTTAATATAGTGGGCAGCACGGTGGATGAATGGTTAGCACTGTACCTCATTGCGAGAAGGTCCTGGGTTCGCAATCCGGCTTTTCTGTGTGGAGTTTGCATGTTCTCCCCCTGTGCTTGCGTGGGTTTTCTCCAGGTACTCTGGTTTCCTCCCACAGTCCAAAAACATGTATGTCAGGTTGATTGGTGACTCTAAATTGTGTGGTTGTTTGTCTCTGTATGTGGCCCTGCGATGGACTGGTGACCTGTCCAAGGTGTAACACTGCCTTCCACACGAAAGAGAGCTGGGATAGGTTGCAGCAGTCTGTGACCGTGGTTGAGGATTAAGCGGGTATAGATGATGGATGGATGTTAATACAGCTTATGCACAGAACATTAAATGTGTTCAGATAAAGGGCATTCAAATTTGTGGGATGTAGTTTAGATAAATTCACTTCTGTAAAATGGACATGATGAACAGTTTTAAACTGCGTGAGCCTGTGTCTACTACAAGGAGAGGAGAGCTTATTTAACCCTCTGGGGTCTGAGGGGGTTTTGGGGGCCTGGACAAATTTTGACATGTCCTGACATTTGTGCTTTTTTCAGTGTCTTTTAAACATATTAATGTCTAAAGTCTAATAACACTGTGATCAGCACAAAATTGGCTACAATAATATGTGAGCAGCAAGTTTATACATGATTGTGTTTTTGAGAAAACAGTGTTTATGCATGGTTAGTGAAAAACTACAATTTTTTTACTCACTGAAATAAGACCATAAAACACAAACAGAACATTGCTTCACAAGACTTTGGAGACCTGCATGTTGTAGGCTAAAGTGTTTACTTCACAGTGCTGTGAATGTCATCTTGTTCACACATTCACAGTAAACAATACACTGATTTAAATTTTCTAAGACACTTTTTGTCCAGAAAGGCCATATGCAAGAGGGTGTGTCTGAGGATGAATAGTCATGTGATTTACCTGAGAACACAAAAGATGCACTGAATGACCAGACAAAGACGCGCATAATGAGCCTTTCAGTCAATGTAGATGGGACGGATTAGTGCAGCACAATACAAAACAATGAGGAGCCAAATGATCCTCATTTGAGTTAAAATCAGTGTTTTTACTCTGAGGACAAGCTAAACTATTTGTCTCTGTGTGGAATGTAAGGAGCGCTTCTTCACGTCCGTGACGCGCCATCATCCAAACGCGCCGAAAAAGTGAGTAAAATTCTATGATGAAGTTTGATGTTTTATGTCATTTCTCGGGGGTGTGCACATATTTACCTGGTTCGCCTAAGATTATTTACATGTGAACAGTGAACAGTGTACAAGGTGGGACCGCATTACCTGTAATGAGGTGAGACAGGAAAAAACGGACTTCTCCTTACGTTCATACGGATTAAATAAAAAGTGATGATTTGTTTTCGACTTGAATTGTTTCACTTAAAAGAAAACATTTCAAGCTTTCTAGCCATATAATTCTTAATTTTATGAGCCAAGTATTCACTGAGATTATGGTTGTTTTATTTACGCGTCTGTGAAGAGAAATGGCAGAGGCCGAGAGCGCACCCTGTCGGCTTTCTTTATTTAAAAAAAGCACAACGTTTTGTTGTTATTATGATGGTATACCACTAAAACTAGACACGTTACAGATTTGAATGATATACTTCTTTTATCTGTACGATCAGAATTGACGGAGTACTTTAAGTTTGTTTCGGCCTTATCAGGAAAAGATGCGTCAAAACGCGACCCCAGAGGGTTAAAGTAGGGGAAGTCGTGGCCCACTAGGGGCAGTTGTGCAGGTTTAAGTCTCAGGACCGGCAGGAATTGTCGGTGGGGGGAGTGAATAGCCAGCGCTCTCTCCACCCTCAATTCCACGACTGAGGTGAGACCCTTGAGCAAGGCACCGAACCCCCAACTGCTCCTTGGGTGCCGCAGCATTGGCTGCCCACTGCTCTGGGTGTGTGTATTCACTGCTGTGTGTGTGTACTTTAGATGGGTTAAATGCAGAGCATAAATTCCAAGTATGGGTCACCATACTTGGCCACAAGTCACTTCACGTCACTTCACTAAAGGTGTTGGTCCCCAGGTTGCTTCAGTAGGCTTTCATGCATCCATGCTGTCTGTACTCAGGTAAGGATTGTTTAAAAGGTAATGTTGGCAAATAATTAGAGTGGTCTAAGTGTTTCTGTAGTTTAGACAGTTACAACAGAGTGAAACATCTCCAGTGAAATTATCAGCTACAGTGGTGTGAAAAAGTGTTGGCCCCCTTTCTGATTTCTTATTTTTTTGTTTGCCACCCTTTAATATTTCAGATTATCAAACAAATTTAAATATTAGTCAAAGATAACACAAGTAAACACATCATGCAGTTTTTAAATGAAGGTTTCTATTATTAAGGGAAAACAAAATCCAAAACTACATGGCCCTGTGTGAAAAAGTGTTTGGCCCCCCTGTTAAAGCATAAATTAACTGTGGTTTTGTCACACCTGAGTTCAATTTCTCTAGCCACACCCAGGCCTGATTACTGCCACACCTGTTCGCAATCAAGAAATCACTTAAATAGGACCTGCCTGATAAAGTGAAGTAGACCAAAAGATCCTCAAAAGCTAGACATCATACCGAGATCCAAAGAAATTCAAAAACGAATGAGATAGAAAGTAACTGAGATCTATCAGTAATCAAGGTAATAAAGCCATTTCTAAAGCTTTGGGACTGTAGCGAACCACAGTGAGAGCCATCTACAAAAGGCGAAAACATGGAACAGTGCAGGAGTGGCCGGCTCCAAAATTACCCCAAGAGCGCAGTGACGACTCATCCAAGAGGTCACAAAAGACCCCACAACATCATCCAAAGAACTGCAGGCCTCACTTGCCTCAGTTAAGCCCTCTGGGGTCTGAGGGTGTTTTGGGGATCCTGTTGTTCATACACGATTGTGTTTTTGAGAAAACAGTGTTTATGCATGGGTAGTGGAAAACTACAATTTTTTTAGTCATTGAAATAAGACCATAAAACACAAACAGAACATTGGTTCACAAGACTTTGGAGAACTGGATGGTGTAGTGTAAAGTGTTTGCTTCAAAATGATGTGAAAGTCATCTTGTTCACTCATTCACAGAAAACAATACATTGATTTAAATTTTCTAAAACACTTTTTGTTTCGTCGACCCCTGAGGGTTAAGGTCACTATTCATGACTCCACCATAAGAAAAAGACTGGGCAAAAATGGTCTACATGACAGAGTTCCAAGACGAAAACCGCTGCTGAGCAAAAAGAACATAAAGGCTCGTCTCAGTTTTGCCAGAAAACATCTTGATGATCCCCAAGACTGGGAAAATACTCTGTGGACTGAAGACAAAAGTTGAACTTTTTGGAAGGTGTGTGTCCCATTACGTCTGGCGTAAAAGTAACACCGCATTTCAGAAAAAGAACATCATACCAACAGTAAAATATGGTGGTGGTAGTGTGATGGTCTGAGGCTGTTTTGCTGCTTCATGACCTGGAAAACTTGCTGTGATAAATAGAACTATGAATTCTGCTGTCTACCAATACAAAAAATCCTGAAGGAGAATGTCGGTCCATCTGTTCGTGACCTCAAGCTGAAGCGAACTTGGGTTCTGCAGCAGGACAATGATCCAAAACACACCAGCAAGTCCACCTCTGAATGGCTGAAGAAAAACAAAATGAAGACATTGGAGTGGCCTAGTCAAAGTCCTGACCTGAATCCGTTTGAGATGCTGTGGCATGACCTTAAAAAGGAGGTTCATGCTCGAAAATCCTCCAATGTGGCTGAATTACAACAATTCTGCAAAGATGAGTGGGCCAAAATTCCTCCACAGCGCTGTAACAGACTCATTGCAAGTTATCGCAAACGCTTGATTGCAGTTGTTGCTGCTAAAGGTGGCCCAACCAGTTATTAGGTTTAGGGGGCAAACACTTTTTCACACGGGGCCATGTAGTTTTGGATTTTGTTTTCCCTTAATAATAAAACCTTTCATTTAAAAACTGTATGATGTGTTTACTTGTGTTATCTTTGACTAATATTTAAATTTGATTGATGATCTGAAACATTAAAGTGTGACAAACATGCAAAAAAATAAGGAAATCAGAAGGGGGCCAACACTTTTTCACACCACTGTATACTTTGTGACACAGTGTCATTTCAGTGTTACATTAACAGCTAGAATCTTCCACTTGAATTGTTATTTGCATAAAATCAATAAATCAAGCAAATCAACTTTTAGTTCTAAATCAGGACCTTCTGTATTTTAAGCAAGTAGAGATTGGAAAAAACATGTGCCAAAGTCAGTAAGCTGTAAATATTCACATATTTAATAAACCATCTGTCTTGTCAACCTACAAGTTTTTTAGCTTTATTTATTCATAATTTTAGTAACATTTATAAAATGAACAGTAAAAACAAATGGATTCACTAAGAGGGATTGAAAGGACTCAGCAGTAGATTCAGATTGTAAATAAAAGTCCCAACACTAAATTCAAAACTCAATATGCTGTTTTAAAAGGGATGCATTCATCAAGCACAACATATCCTGTCATTTGTTGGTGCCCAGGTGCATCTTACATTTCAGAATTCTTTCGTATTGCTCTAGCTATCTCTGTTTTCCCCTGTGAGAGAGGGTAAACATAAGGAGATTTTAAGGTGGAAAGTTTAAGTTTCTAAATCAGCAAATAGGAGTGGAGTCCTCTCCACTGTCACCAAATGCTGCTCCCTTTAACAGAAGACACCTCCAGCAGAACCAGGCTCATTGTGGGCGGCTATTTGCCTTGTATGGCAGGGGTGAGTGGATAGAGGAGAGAGAAAAAACATCAACAATAAGCAATAGATGTACAGGTTGGTGGGGCTACTAACTGCACATCAGCAATATACAGCTCCAGGACCAGGAACACTTGCAGAAGGTACAGAGAGAGAGAGAGAGAGAACACAAACTACAGGAGAGAGAAGACAAAGTTAGTGACATTCAATGGTGGCATATACATGGTAGTGAAGAGGAGAGAAGAGAAAAGAAAAGAAGAGAAATGAAGAGGAGGGGAGAGAGGAGAGGGGAGGAGAGAGGAGCTTGGCAGTCTAGGCCCTATACCAGCAAAACTAAGCAATGGTTTGAGCTAACTAACACCTGAGCTAACTAACTAACTTATGTGTGTGTGGAAGGAACATCATGAACATGAATCAATTGTAAACTGTCTGATAAATAAGCTAATGCCTTAAACTAATTCAGTGCTGTTCCTAATCACATATTCCACTCTCTGTAAAAAAAAAAAAAAAAAGAATGCTGTGGTCGATAGTGTCAAATGCAGCACTAAGACCTAAAAGGACAAGTACATAGATGAGTCCATTATCTAAGGCTAAGAGAAGATCATTGGTGACTGCTTAATGGAACTCTTTCTGTACTATGATGTGCTATAAATCCTGACTGAAAATCTTCACTTAGTTCATTCCTGTGAAGCTGGTCACATAGCTGCTTAGCAACAGCTTTTTCAAGGATTTTAGAAATAAAGAGTAGGTTGGATATTGGTCTATAGGACTCCTGGACCAAGACTAGGCTTTTTGAGTAAAACTGCAATCTTAAAATCCTGAGGTATGTAGCCTATTACTAGATATAAATTCATCAAGTCTAATAAAGATGAGTTGATTAGTGGCAGGATGTCTTTGAGCAGTCTAGTCAGGATGGGGTCTAAGAGACATGTTGATGATGAAGCAACTGTTGACAGAGAGATCTAAGAAAATTATCTACTGTAGTAGAAGCTTCATCTGTAACAGCTGCAGGAAGGATCTGATGAATTTTATGTCTATTAGGTTGATGATTAGGTTAATGATTTTATTTGTAAAGAATCTCATAAAATCATCACTGCTGTGAGCCAGGGGAACACTGGGCTCAATTGAGCTGTGACTTTTTGTCAGCCTGGCTACAATGCTGAAAAGAAACCTGGGATTGTTTTTATTTTTCTCTATTCATTTACTAACAAAGATTTGGATGAGACCTGATATTCAATAAACCAAATTTGACTTCTGTTTTTCTGTTCAGTTAGAGGAATAGTCTTAATTTTTGTTAGGTTTTTATGAATAACTCCTCTTGTGATAACTTCTGATTTATATGATTTAGATGTGCAAGGAGCAGACGTAGTCTCTATGGGGTTTGAGGGATGACAGCTCTAAGCAAACTGGAGGAGGTGTTTAAGACTGTGTCTTTGTGTCCCGGGTCCCACTTTGGATTGTCAAACTTTAGGTTGGCTATTAAACTCTCTTTCTAGAGATGAGAGCTGCACCATCCAAAATGGAATGGATGCCGTCCCTCGCTATCAGACCAGGCTTTCCCCAGAAAGTTGCCCACATTGTTTGCTGGGCACCATCTAGACAGCCAGGGACGGAACAACTGCTCAGATTGGGCAGAGGTCTAGAGAAAATTATAGTCTTGTACAGTGTCTGTACTGTACATTGTCTTGGCCAAGTTATACACCAACTCAACATTCATTTTAGTGACCTCTGATTGACTTAATCGGGTGTTTATTGTCGCTGACATAATAACAATTACTATATTTACAATTAGCCTTAGCCAGTAGTTTCAAATAGGATTTGATGTCGCCCACTCTGGCCCCAGGAATACATTTGACTATGGTTGCTGGAGTCTCTAATTTAATGTTTTTGACTATGGAGCTGCCAATTACCAGTCAGTTTCTCAGTGGGGTTTTTCAAAGGTGCAGAGCCATGCTTCCAATTCAGTTATCCTCACCTCCAAAACTACCAGAACCCTACACTTATTACAGGTATTATTATCACTAAAGGAGGCAGAGGAATAACTAAACATGTGGCACATCAAGCAGGAGAGAGGGAGGGAGAGAAGGAGAGGGAGAGGCCATGCTAGCAGCTAGCAGAGCTAACTGAAAGGCCAGCGAGTCAGAAGTAACAAGATAAGTTAGCAGGAAGTGCTGGACAAGAAAGATTGGTACTTGACTAGTACAGGAATATGCAACAATTTAGGAGTTGTACAGAGAATCTAGTTAGTTTTTAGGTGTGTTACGCGAGAGCTAATCTGTACAAAAGCTGTACAGAAAAACACAGCACAGCACGCTAGCAATAGGAAGTGAATTTGCTTACCCAGGAAACAGATTACTGCTGTCAAAGTCTTGACATCATGGCACATTAGTAGAGAAAGAGGATGCACAATCTGTCTGAATAGTGAAAAACTTGATGAGCAAACAATATTGGTTGAATACCAAACTATACACAAAAACATATCACAACAAAGGTCTATGACATGTGTGGTGTTGTAGATAAGTATCCATCTGTCGATATTTTTTCCGATATATCCGGGGCTGGGTAGCAGGGGGAGTGACCCAAGCAGGGATGCCCAGACTTCCCTCTCTCCAGACACTTCCTCCAGCTCTTCCGAGGAAATACCAAGGCATTTGCAGGCCAGCCGAAAGACATAGTTCCTCCAGCAGTGGGACATGCTCGGAACACCTCCCCCAATACATCTCCAGTACACTATGTCTCTGTTTGACCTAATCCTCTTGGTATTGTTTAGGGTCATATGATGTGTTGGTTTGTTTGGCATATGTGTGTTTGAAATGGTACTTCTGTCTGAGTACTGAGTAGTGCTGAGTAGTCTGGTACTGAGTGAGAAGGCAAGGAAAAGACCAAAGTAGAGAGATGGAGAGAACAGATGTGGTAATTATGGAGGAGAATGAAGAAGAGAGTAAATGTGTAAAGGGCAGATAAAACCATGAGTGTAGGAAACTCACAGAATACTAATTGAGAAGCATAGGCTGCTGGGAGACAAGGGCTGCCAACCAGTGAAGAAGCATCCGGTTGCTGTTGGTTACCATGACAACCAGCCTCCTGAGACTGTGTCAGCTGTAATCACAGTGCCAACCCACTCAGCAGTTTGTTGCTTCTCTGCCTCTCTAACAGATTTTGATAAGAGTATTGAAAACTGCCATGCTGGCCTTGCTTCTTTCCATGTACATATAAAACGTATGTGTGTGAAGTCCTGATTGAAATATGTATTTAAAAGACAAGTGTGTGTGTAATGCAGTCTTTTTCAATTCAATTCAATTCAGTTTTATTTGTATAGCGCCAAATCACAATACAAATAATCTCTAGGCACTTTACAAAAACAAAATGATCAACCACTTGGCGACAGTGGAGAGGAAAAACTCCCTTTAACGGAAGAAAAAACCTCCAGCAGAACCGGGCTCAGTTTGGGCGGCCATCTGCCTCGACCGTTTGGGGTGAGTGGATAGAGAAGAGAGAAAAGAACAGCAACAATAAACAGCAAATAGACACTGAAGGTTGGTGGAGCCAGTAACTGCACATCAGCGATATACAGCTCCAGGACCAGGGACACCTGCAGAAGGTACAGAGAGAGAACAGAGAGAGAGGGAGAGAGCACAAACTAGGGGAGAGAGAGAGCACAAGGTTAGTAACATTCAATGGTGGAATATACATGTGAGGGGGGAGGAGAGGAAGAGAGGTGAAGGAAAGGGAGTGTTAGGGTTAGGTTAGGGGAGCTCAGTGCACCGATGGTCCTTGGGCAGTCTAGGCCTATAGCAGCATAACTAAGGGATGGTTCAGGGTTACCTGAAGCCAGCCCTAACTATACGCTTTGTCAAAGAGGAAGGTTTTAAGTCTAGCCTTAAAAGTACAGAGAGTGTCTGCCTCCTGAACCCAGACTGGGAGCTGTTTCACAGGAGAGGAGCTTGATAGCTAAAAGCTCTACCTCCCATTCTGCTTTTGGAAACTCTGGGAAACACAAGTAGACCTGCACTCTGAGAGTGAAGTGGTCTATTGGGATAATATGGTACTATGAGATCTTTAAGGTATGAAGGAGCTTGATCATGAAGGGATCTGTATGTGAGAAGAAGGATTTTAAATTCTATTCTGTATTTTACAGGGAGCCAATGAAAATAAGCTAATATAGGAGAAATATGATCTCTCTTGCTAGTTCCCGTCAGGACTATATTCTGGTATAGTATTCTGGATTAACTGGAGGCTTTTTATGGAGATACTGGGACATCCAGATAGTAATGAGTTACAGTAATCTAGCCTGGAGGTAACAAATGCATGGACTAGTTTTTCTGCATCATTTTGAGACAGGATGTTCCTAATTTTGGCAAGGTTTCGCAGGTGAAAGAATGCAGTTCTAGAGATTTGTTTTATGTGTGAGTTAAAGTACATGTCCTGGTCAAAAATAACTCCAAGGTTTTTTACAGTAGTGCTGGAGGCCAGGGCTATGCCATCTAAAGTAGCTATAATTTTAGAAAAGAAGCTTTATTGTCAAAGAAGCTTTATTGACACTTCAACCATATATAGCAGACGCAGTACACAGTGAAGCGAAACAACGTTCCTCCTAGACCAGAGGTGCTACACAGAACACAGACAAAGTGCAGTGACGCAGACAAACATAGAGCTATGACTAAAACTAAATTATAATTTAAAAAAAAAAAAAAAAGATTAAACTAAGAAAAATTAAACTATACTTAAGGTGCATTCTTAAGAACTTAACATACAACAGAAGTGCACAGGAAGACAAGGCAAGACAAGACAGTGCAGACAACAACATATAGGCCGATTTTGTGCAAAGAAAAGCAGTAAATGTGCCACAATCATGGTAAGACAATGGTAGACAATGTGCAAAGAACAGTATGTACAGTGATTGCAGATATTAAAGTGACAAGTGTAAACAGGATTAATGTACATATAAATGTAAAGTGGCATGTGCGTGTGTGTGTGTGTGTGTGTGTGTGTGTGTGTGTGTGTGTGTGTTCAATTCAGCTCAGTTCTCTGTTGAGATGCCTGATTGCCTGAGGGAAGAAACTGTTTAACAGTCTGGTTGTGCGAATGCTTCGGTACCTCTTTCCCAATGCCAGAAGGGTGAAGAGTGTGTGTCAGGGGTGTATGGGATCACCCACAATGCTGTTAGCTTTGCGGATGCCACGTGTGGAGTAAATGTCTGTGATAGAGGGAAGAGAGACTCCGATGAGCTTCTCTGCTGTCCTCACTATACGCTGAAGGGTCTTGCGGTCCGAGATGGTACAATTCCCAAACCAGGCATCGATGCAGCTGCTCAGGATGCTCTTGATGGTCCCTCTGTAGAAGGTGGACAGGATGGAAGGTGGAAGATGAGCCTTCCTCAGCCTTCGCAGGAAGTATAGACGCTGCTGGGCTTTCCTGGTGATGGAGCTGGTGTTGAGTGACCAGGTGAGACCAGGTGGACACCAAGGAATTTGGGGCTCTTGACGATCTCCACAATGGACCCATCGATGTTCAGTGGAGAATGGTCACTCTTTGCTCTTCTGAAGTCAACAACCATCTCTTTGGTCTTTGGTTATTGACTTTACACCAGGCTGCTAGTTGTTGCACCTTGTCTCTATACGCTGACTCGTTGTTCTTGCTGATGAGATCCACCACGGTCGTGTCATCGGCGAACTTGATGATATGATTAGAGCTGTGCATTGCTACACAGTCATGAGTCAGCAGGGTGAACAGCAGTGGACTGAGCACACAGCCCTGAGGAGCTCCAGTGTTCAATGTGGTGGTGTTGGAGATGCTATTTTCCTCTATTAGTGATGAATAGTATGCAGTTCTGGCTTTACGGAGAGTTTTTTTATATGTTAGTAGACTGTTTTTCCAGGCTAGAAAAATTTCCTCTAAGTTTGTGGAACGCCACTTCCTTTCCAGCCTTCGTGATGCCTGCTTTAAGGTACGAATATGTAAATTATACCATGGGGCTAGTCTTCTCTGATTCACTAACTTCTTTTTCAGAGGTTATATGTTAATAGAGGCTAGAAAAACAAAACAAACAAAAAAAACATCATTTCATTTTATTTGTTGTCTGGGTCACTCTGCAGGATTTCTGATGCCTTGCTGGAGGTCAGTCACCTGTTTATGTTTATGATGTAGGAAAGCAATATTCCTCTGTATAGTTTACTCCTGATCTAGTACATGTTTATTCATCTTGTGTACCATCATCATTACCAGTTGTGATCTCTGTTTCCACCAGCTCAACTACTTTTCAGTGCAAATTGGGACTATTGGTAAAGGAGTATTGTATACTCCTTGTTTATCTCCAGCATCTGGCATCAGCTACTCAAGGTCCATCATAACAGTGGTTTCAATTGTAATGTTGCAATTTAGTGCTGTCAGTCGATAAAAAAATTTAATCGAGTTAATGACAGTCATGGACAGTTAATCGCAAATTTAAAATACTCGGATTTACCTGTAAATGTGTTGAAATACAGAAATGCATGACAAACTACAATGACAGGAAGAAGTAGGGGTCAAACCTTATCAAACGATTAATTTGCGTAAAAAAAAAAATAGCACGTTAAAATGTTTAGATTAAGTGCAGGCGTGTGTGTTAACGTTGACAGTCCTGATGTTTCCTGATTGGTTAGTGACCATGACGTTTGATTGGGCCAAAGTTCGGCTGACGGAGCATTTTTATTGCGCTGTTAAAAGCAGAGTTTCCACTCCTATAGTGTTCCTTCTGGAATTAAAATGAAATTCTTTAGAAATTAAATTTTAAGAACAGTTCATATAAAAAGGGAATAATTTATTTCTCCTTTTCCACCAGAGCACATTTCAAAATATAACAAGTCAAAATCTAAGGCAATATTGCTTCATAACACCGGGTATTAGTGTAGACATGGAAAGGTTTTTTACAATCATCAGTCAGCTAGAAGCCAGGTATAACCACAAGAAGTAATGGACAGTAAACACTTACATTCTGAACACACTTTGTAGCAATATTTTAGTGAGTTGAATTTTTGACACATTATTGTGAATTTTAAGGTTTTACCAATGATCCATCAAGCATTTGTCAGGGCAATGTTAATCTCTGAGTATGGTGGGAGGGTTGGGGGAGGGGTTGTTAGTATAATTTCTGACTTGGTAGTTACAATAGTTACAGTTGCTACAGCAAAAATCTGTTTTAGTTTTCATTCTTGTCCCATGTGATGTACCTCAAGGCTCCATCGTAGGTCCTATTATAGTCTAGTGTATTTTTCTTATACAGTATATGCCTCCACTAAGTTTTAGCTTATTAAAATCCATATTCCTTACCACTGTAATGCTGACAACATGCAATTGTACTTCCAATTGAGACTGTGACATTTACAAGCATTTGTTCTTCTTCTACTTTTAAGTTGCTTCTAGCATATTTAATCCTTGCATGGCCAAAATTTTTCTTCAGCTAAATTTGTTTAAAAAAGAAATTCTTATTGGTTCTGTAAATTTCCACATTAGATCATATAATTCTCTGTGTTCTCTGACCTTAAATCTCAGTTTACATGCCTGAAATCTAGGCAACATTTTTGACTTTACTGCAATGGAATGGTGACCCGTCCAGGGTGTACCACTGCCTTTCACCCAAAGAGAGCTGGGATAGGCTCCAGCAGATCCCTGTGACCCTAAAGTGGACTAAGTGGGTATAGATAACGGATGGATGGATGGATCTTCGACTTTATTTTATCATATGTTTTTATTAAATTATGGCTCAACTACTTCAACTCCCTTTGTGTAGCTCGTTCAAAATGCGGCATTGAGTTTCTGGTACCAGCACGAGTGGCCACAGCTTCCCTGCAGTGGCCTCCCTCTACTGGCTACCAGGCAAATAAAAGATTGATTTTTTTATTAGTTCTTAAATCATGGTATGGCACCAGCCTACAGCTCTATTATCTTCCACATTCTACATCCAGACTCCAAAGATCTAAGTTAAAATTCAAAGATGGCCAAACGTTTTCCATTTCTGTGTGCAGGCTGTTCTATAGCTTGCCCCTTGCTGTCAGACATACGTCACTAAATTCCATATGCCTTTGTCCTCTCACTGTCATAATAAAATTATTTAAAATGTCTTCATTACACTTAATTTTTGTATTGTTGACTTGACTTTGAATTGACAAAGCTCTTGGACTGTGGGATGAACCCAGAGCACCCAGAGAAAACCCATACAGACACAGGCTTAATACACAGAAAGGCAGCAGTTGGCCAGCCTGGACAAAATGTGACTAGGGAAATGTCTTTAAAAGCAGTCCATGTTTCTGTATCTCTCTTCCAAACAGAATCAAGACACTGCCCCTGTCCCAGGCTTTTTCACTTCACAAAGCATCTTCTTCTAATGTCTGTCCCATACTATCCCATCCCTTCAAATCCTCTAATCTGTAATATTTATTAAAACGTTGCTTTTGTTGTTGCCTAAAACATGCAGCCCATTGCCAGTGCCAAGCATTTATTTATACAAAACTGCCAGTGTAAAATTAGTTATCATGCTGGTGGCACAGACAGGGGTTACATCTTACAATGAATTCACAGCTTAACAGTAGTAACTTGTATCCTGTGCACTAGTGGTGCTATGGTGATAATGGTTTTATAAGCAAGTGTCCATGTTTGTATGTCAAACAGATGCGCAAGGGTGCACAATCAAGCACACAAGCATGGAGGCAGTGTAAGGTATAGCCAGTGGTTTTGTTATTTCACTGACTGGCAAATGGTGTGAATAATAGACAGAGAATAGAAGGACTGTGATAAACAATATGGGTTCTCTGTGTATGTCTGTCCTTCACAGGAACGTCTGCTGCTTTCAATCCTTCCGAAGCACATTGCTGATGAGATGCTTCAGGACATGAAGAAGGAGCCCAGCCAGAAAGAGATGCAGCAATTCAACACCATGTACATGTACAGACATGAAAACGTCAGGTAACTTGGCATCTCTGTTAATTTGTGATTAATTTTTCAGGGTGATGTAGGTCTGATCCTTTTAACCCTCTGGGGTCTGAGGGGGTTTTTGGGGCCTGGACAAATTTTGACATGTCCTGACATTTGTACTTTTTTCAGTGTTTTTTAAACATATTAATGTCTAAAGTCTAATAACACTGTAATCAGCACAAAATTGGCTACAATAATATGTGAGCATCAAGTTTATACATGATTGTGTTTTTGAGAAAAAAGTGGTTATGCATGGTTAGTGAAAAACTACAATTTTTTACTCACTGAAATAAGACCATAAAACACAAACAGAACATTGGTTCACAAGACTTTGGAGACCTGCATGTTGTAGGCTAAAGTGTTTACTTCAGAGTGCTGTGAATGTCATCTTGTTCACACATTCACAGTAAACAATACACTGATTTAAATTTTCTAAGACACTTTTTGTCCAGAAAGGCCATATGCAAGAGGGTGTGTCTGAGGATGAATAGTCATGTGATTTACCTGAGAACACAAAAGACGCACTGAATGACCAGACAAAGACGCGCATAATGAGCCTTTCAGTCAATGTAGATGGGACGGATTAGTGCAGCACAATACAACACAATGAGGAGCCAAACGATCCTCATTTGAGTTAAAATCAGTGTTTTTACTGTGAGGACAAGCTAAACTATTTGTCTCTGTGTGGAATGTAAGGAGCGCCGCTTCACGTGCGTAACGCGCCATCATCCAAACACGCCGAAAAAGTGAGTAAATTCTATGATGAAGTTTGATATTTTGTGTCATTTCTCGGGGGTGTGCACATATTTACCTGGTTCACCTGAGATTATTTACATGTGAACAGTGAACAGTGTACAAGGCGGGACCACATTACCTGTAATGAGGTGAGACGGGAAAAAACGGACTTCTCCTTACGTTCATACGGATTAAATAAAAAGTGATGATTTGTTTTTGACTTGAATTGTTTCACTCAAAAGAAAACATTTCAAGCTTTCTAGCCATATAATTCTTATTTTTATGAGGCAAGTATTCGCTGAGATTCTGGTTGTTTTATTTACGCGTCTGTGAAGAGAAATAGCAGAGACAGAAAAGTCCGAGAGCGCACCCTGTCGGCTTTCTTTATTTAAAAAAAGCACAACGTTTTGTTGTTATTATGATGGTATACCACTAAAACATGACCCTTTACAGATTTGAATGATATGCTTCTTTTATCTGTACGATCAGAATTGACGGAGTAATTTAAGTTTGTTCCGGCCTTATCAGAAAAAGATGCGTCAAAACGCGCCGGCGCGTGCATCGACCCCAGAGGGTTAACCTTTAGAGTAATTTTGTAGGTTAATATGTTATATTACTCTTGTCTGATTGATTGAATTGAAAGAACCAATGAACCCAAATTTTCTAATTGGTGGACCATAGTAACTAATTGGTGGCCCTATGTCTGTGAAGATTCTCAGTTGTCCTGGTGAAGTTATCTAGAAGCTTGACTTCTACTTTTTAGGTTGGAATCAGAATCAGAAATCAGAGAAGCTTTATTGTCATTGTAACATACGCTGTATATTAACAGTGAAATGTGAAATGTTTCACCACTCATCCAAATGGATTCTTCAGTCTAAGGAAAAGTTGTTGGAAACTCAAATATATCTTTCAGGTTGGTTTCACTCCACCCCTTAGCCTGGATAGACTCGTCTCTCAGAGAGAGACAGGAAAGGAGGTCACTGCAAAGAGATATGTAAATGGGACAACCACAGAGACACAAAGGACAAATGGGTAAAGAACCTCTTAGACCGGGAACTCTTCCAAGCAGAGAGTGATGTCCAAAGGGCTTAATTCTGTGATGATGCCCAAACATGTTCCTGTTGTGGACATTGTCACAGCCAAAATAATCTGCCAAAAATGGCTTATCTGATACAGAACTGGAGGAAATCCAGCTAAAAGTCACTGCAGCATTTTCTAGTTCAAAGCCACCACCATCCAACCTCACCACCCAGGAGCATAGGACACTATCATCCCTATTCAAGGATGATACTATCACCATTCTGCCTGCAGACAAAGAGAGATGCACAATTCAATTCAATTCAATTCAATTTTATTTGTATAGCGCCAAATCACAATACAAATCATCTCAAGGCACTTTACAAAAACTAAAACTAAAAACCCAACAAGTCCCTTATGAGCAAGCACTTGGCGACAGTGGAGAGGAAAAACTCCCTTTAACGGAAGAAAAAACCTCCAGCAGAACCGGGCTCAGTTTGGGCGGCCATCTGCCTCGACCGGTTGGGGTGAGTGGATAGGGCAGAGAGAAAAGAACAGCAACAACAAACAACAAATAGACACTGAAGGTTGGTGGGACCAGTAACTGCACATCAGCGATATACAGCTCCAGGACCAGGGACACCTGCAGAAGGTACAGAGAGAGAGAGAGAGAGGGAGAAAGCACAAACTAGGGGAGAGAGAAAGCACAAGGTTAGTAACATTCAATGGTGGAATATACATGAGGTGGGAGGAGAGAAGAGAGGGGAGGGGAAGGGAAAGGGGGGAGGGGGGATTAGGGTAGGGAAGCTCAGTGCACCAATGGTCCTCGGGCAGTCTAGGCCTAAAGCAGCATAACTAAGGGATGGTTCAGGGTTGCCTGAAGCCAGCCCTAACTATATTCTTTGTCAAAGAGGAAGGTTTTAAGTCTAGCCTTAAAAGTATAGAGAGTGTCTGCCTCCTGAACCCAGACTGGGAGCTGGTTCCACAGGAGAGGCGCTTGATAACTAAAGGCTCTGTCTCCCAGTCTGCTTTTGGAAACTCTGGGAACCACAAGTAGACCTGCACTCTGAGAGCGAAGTGGTCTATTGGGATAATATGGTACTATGAGATCTTTAAGGTATGAAGGAGCTTGATTATGAAGGGATTTGTATGTGAGAAGAAGGATTTTAAATTCTATTCTATATTTTACAGGGAGCCAATGAAGAGAAGCCAATATAGGAGAAATATGATCTCTCTTGCTAGTTCCTGTCAGGACTCTGGCTGCGGCATTCTGGATTAACTGGAGGCTTTTTATGGAGATATTGGGACATCCAGATAGTAATGAGTTACAGTAATCTAGCCTTGAGGTAACAAATGCATAGACTAGTTTTTCTGCATCATTTTGAGACAGGATGTTCCTAATTTTGGAAATGTTGCGCAGGTGAAAGAATGCAGTTCTAGAGATTTGTTTTATGTGTGAGTTAAAGGACATGTCCTGGTCAAAAATAACTCCAAGGTTTTTTACAGTAGTGCTAGAGGCCAGGGTTATGCCATCTAGAGTAGCTGTAATTTGAGAAAAGTTATTTCTGAGATTTTTTGGCCCAAATATAATGACTTCTGTTTTCTCTGAGTTTAAAAGTAAAAAGTTACTGGTCATCCAGGCCTTTATGTCAGTTAGACAGGCTTGAAGTCTGGTCTAACTGGTTTGTGTTAACAGGTTTAATAGATAGATATAACTGAGTGTCATCTGCATAGCAGTGGTAATTAATAGAGTGCTTCCTAATGACATATCCTAAAGGAAGCATGTACAGGGTGAACAGAATCGGTCCTAGCACGGAGCCTTGTGGAACTCCATAACTAACTTTTGTTCGTGTGGAATGTTCATCATGGACATGAACAAACTGGAATCTGTCCGATAAATAGGATTGGAACCACTTTAACGCTGTTCCTCTGATACCAATAACATGCTCCAGTCTCTGTAATAAGATGTTGTGGTCAATGGTGTCGAATGCTGCACTAAGGTCTAGGAGGACAAGTATTGAAACAATGTCCATTATCTGAGGCTGAGAGAAGATCGTTGGTAACTTTCAACAGTGCTGTTTCTGTACTATGATGTGCTCTAAATCCTGATTGAAAATCTTCAAATAGTTCATTCCTGTGTAAGTGGTCTGATAGCTGCTTAGCAACAGCTTTTTCTAGGATTTTAGAAATAAATGGCAGGTTGGATATTGGTCTATAATTAGCCAAGACTCCTGGATCAAGACTAGGCTTTTTGAGTAAAGGTTTGATTACTGCAGTCTTAAAGGCCTGTGGTACGTAGCTTGATACTAGAGATAAATTTACCAAGTCCAATAAAGATGAGTTCATTAATGGCAGGGTGCCTTTAAGCAGTCTAGTCGGGATGGGGTCTAAGAGACACGTTGATGATTTCGATGAAGCAACTACTGATGTAAATTCAGAGAGATCTATGGGAGAGAAGCAGTCTAAACATGACTGAGGTCCTACAGATGATTCAAGAGCTACTGTAGTAGAAGATTCATTTATTGCAGGTATAGGAAGCATCTGCTGAATTTTATCTCTAATAGTTGGGATTTTATTTGTAAAGAAACTCAAATTCATCACTGCTGAGAGCTAAGGGAACACTGGGCTCAACAGAGCTGTGACTTTTTGTCAGCCTGGCTACAGTGCTGAAAAGAAACCTGGGATTGTTCTTATTTTCCTCTATTAGTGACGAATAGTATGCAGTTCTGGCTTTACGGAGAGTTTTTTTATATGTTAGTAGACTGTTTTTCCAGGCTAGAAAAATTTCCTCTAAGTTTGTGGAACGTCACTTCCTTTCCAGCCTTCGTGATGCCTGCTTTAAGGTACGAATATGTAAATTATACCATGGGGCTAGTCTTCTCTGATTCACTAACTTCTTTTTCAGAGGGGCCACAGAATCAAGCATTTCACGCAGTGAGGTTACAGCGCTGTCAACAACATGATTAATTTGGTAGGGAGTGGGATTGAAGCAGCTGCCCTCCACTATGTTTATACTTGGCATAGACGTAAATAAAGATGGAATCATTTTCTTAAATTTATTAACAGCGTTGTCGGATAAACATCTGCTGTAGTGGAATTTTATTCCAAACGCTGCATGATCCATCATTTTAAATTCAAAAGTTATTAAAGAATGATCTGACAAAACAGGATTTGGGGGCAAAACTATTAGATGTTCAATTTCGTCCATAGGTCAGAACAAGATCAAGGGTGTGATTGAAACAGTGGGTGGGTTTATTAACATTTTTTATGAAACCAATTGAATCTAATATAGAATTAAATGCAATACTGAGGCCGTTATTTTCAACATCTACATGAATGTTAAAATCTCCCACTATAATAACTTTATCTGATCTAAGCTCTAAATCAGACAGGAAGTCAGGGAATTCAGTTAAAAACTCTGAGTAAGGGACAGGTGGACGGTACGGTAAGAGTGAGGCTCTCAAATGAGTTAAAATTGTTCTGAGGATGAAAGTTTAATAATAAGTTTGAGTGGAAGATTGCAGCTACTCCTCCACCTCGACCTGTGCTTCGAGGAACATGATAATTTTTATGACTGAGGGGGGTTGATTCATTCAGACTGACATATTCATCCTGCTGTAACCAGGTTTCAGTAAGATAAAGTAGGTCAATTTGGTGATCAGTTATCAAATCATTTACTAACAAAGATTTAGATGAAAGGGACCTAATATTTCATAGTCCACATTTGACAGTTCTGTTTTTCTGTTCAATAAGAGGAGTGGTCTTACTTTTTATTAAGTTTTTAAGAATAACTCCTCTTCTGTTAACTTCAGATTTATTTGATTTATCTGTTCGAGGGGCAGACACAGTCTCTATGTGGTTTGAGGGTGGCGGCGGCTCTAAGGAAACTGCAGAGAGGCGTTTCTGACTGAGTCTCTGCGTCCCGGTCCCCACCCTGGATTGTCAGGCTTTAGGTCGGCTAATAAACTCGGCCAAATTTCTAGAGATGAGAGCTGCACCATTCAAAGTGGGATGGATGCCGTCTCTCGCTACCAGACCGGGTTTTCCCCAGAAAGTGGCCCAATTGTCTATGAAGCCCACATCGTTTGCTGGACACCACCTAGACAGCCAGCGACGGAACGACGACATGCGGCTAAACATGTCATCGCTGGTCAGATTGGGGAGGGGTCCAGAGAAAACTACGGAGTCCGACATTAATTTAGCAAAGTTACACACCGACTCAACATTAATTTTAGTGACCTCCGATTGGCGTAATCGGGTGTCATTGCTGCCGACGTGAATAACAATTTTCCCGTATTTACGATTAGCCTTAGCCAGCAGCTTCAGATTTGACTCGATGTCGCCCGCTCTGGCCCCAGGAATACATTTGACTATGGTCGCTGGTGTCTCTATTTTCACGTTCCTGACTATGGAATCGCGAATTATCAGAGTCGGTTTCTCAGCGGGTGTGTCGCTGAGCAGGGAAAATCTATTAGAAACGTAAACAGGCAGGTGATGAGCCGTGGGCTTCTGCTTAGGAGTACGTTTCCGTCGGACCGTCGCCCAGGCTAATTCTCCGGGCTGCTCCGGAGCTGCCCTTGGACCGCTAAGAGACCCTGAGCTTGGTGGCTCCACACCAGCAAACGGGGCTAGGCTAGCTGGCTTTTGTTCGAAGGTGCGGAGCCGCGCTTCCAAATCAGTGATCCCTGCCTCCAAGGCTAAGGCGGGGAACCTTACACTTATTGCAGGTATCATTATCGCTAAAGGAGGCAGAGGAATAACTAAACATGTGGCACACCGAGCAAGAAAGAGAGAGAGAGGGAGAGGCCATGTTAGCGAAGCTAACCGGTAGGCTAACGAGCACTAAGTCAGGAAATAGCAATAAATACCGGTCAAAATAGAAAGGTACTTGACTAGTACCGGAATGTAGCAGTTAATGAATTGTTTAGAGTTTAGTTAGTTTTTAGGTGTGTTAAACTATAGCTAGTCTGTTGCTAGTCTGTAGACGAACTATACAACACACACAACACGATAGGCTTGCAAGACAAAAGTGATTCGCTTACCCGGAGAGCAACACCAACAGGGGGCACAGTGGTCTTGAACACGGCAGATTATCATAGAAAAATAACTTCCCTTTTGGAGGACCAACATACCTACAAGAAACTAAAAAGGGACTCCACCACCTATAAAAAAGAGGTGATTGACTGTTTAAAACACCTAGAAAGGATATTCAATAGGACTGCGTACCACCAACTGTGTCCAGGAAAGACCAACCCCTCTCTATATCGGCTACAAAGAAGATATACAAAGAAGGAGCCCCATCATTAGCAGCATAAACTCGGTAGCATATAGCATTGCTAAACACCTTGCCACTATATTAGTACTTCTGGTAGGTCACACACACCACCATATCTGGAACTCAGAGGAATTTGCCTCCAGAGTCAGAGATCTGAAACTCGATACAGATTTAAAAAATGGTATCCTTTGATGTTACATCTTTCTTCACTAGCATCCCCACCACCGATGCCCTAATATCTGTTAGGAGAAGAGTAAAAGAGGACAGCACCTCCTCTGCCAGGAGCAGCCTCAATCCAGACTAAAGTTGCCTGCTACTGGACCTATGTCTGAACACCACGTACTTCACATACGGAGAATTTTACAGACAAAAACACAGCTGTGACGTGGACTCCCCTGTGTCACCCATCATTGCCAACCTATACGTGGAAGATGTATAGGTTGGCAATGTATAGGTGTGGGGCTGTGGGGCTGTGTATCTGGAAATAGAAGTCCACAGGAAACCCACAAATACAGTATCAATATTTGCTATTTTATTCCCACCACCCACTGCAACACAATCTAAAGTATACTATAAATATACTTCACTTAAGATTATTTAATAAAATAAACTTTATGTATACGTTCTTTTGTAAGGGTTGACGTGCACTGGAGAAGCTGAGGATCAAACTGCAAACCCTATAGTTAGGGGATAATCTGCTCCACCTAATGAGCCACATTAGCTCCCTTTAAATAGCTATTGGTAGCTACAGTCATGAGCACCCACCCCTGATTTTGTCCTTTTCTGATTGGAAGGGCAATGCTCACTTAAAACATCCAGTGTGGGTCATAGGAACCTTTGGCACAACTGATCTACATGAATGTTTTGAGAGTACAACTAAAAAAAACTAACTTAAAAATATAAGGAAAATGCTGCACACACTGCTTTGCTAAACTTTTAGCATAAAATTCACTTTTTCTATTTAACTATTAAACTTTTTTTTTCAAAGCACAACTGTGACTTCTTTTCCTTAAGCACCTCTATGAAAATAGCAGTAGGCATAAAATAGGCATAAAATATGTTATAGTGTTGATATGGGGTGAATGTTGTTTTGCACTTGAACTATGTGAAGTCTGGCCACAGATCTAAACATATTAATCACAAAATATTGAAACACTAAAAATGACCAAGGGATACAGTTTATGTGAATGATATCACAACTAATGTGCTGTCCTTTGTTTATCTCAGTATTTTGTTTGCAGATATCGTGGGTTTCACCCAGCTGTCATCATCCTGCAGTGCTCAGGAGCTGGTCAAACTGCTCAATGAGCTCTTTGCTCGCTTTGACAAACTGGCTGCAGTGAGTTCCATACTGTTTTACACAGCACTGATTTGAGGACTTTTGCATATTCCAGTTATATACAAGTAATGTAACACTCATGATCAGACATTCTGAATAATTCAGCTATATAGTAGAGCTATTTACAAAATTTGTAAAGCTTGCATTTTGATCCAGACAGAAAAGCTACAAGTTGTGGTTTTATGGGTATTGGTTTGAATGCTGAAGGTATTTTTTTTACCAAACAGCATCCAGTCTCTGCTGGTTGATGGCAAGACTGCTTTTAGATAAATGCTGTGTCTCAGTTCAGGGGCCTAATCCTTTCAAGGCCACATTTGAAGGCCAATTACACCATAGCGTTGTGACATGGTTATACCATTTTGAAGGCTCTTTCAAATCCGGCCCTCTCCCCCTGGGAAACAAAGGCTTAATCTGTTGTATTCTTCATGACCCAACTTATACAAGTATTCTTTGCCACTGGTGACAAAAAGTGAACATGGCAGATCCAAGTAGAGCTGAGCCAAGTTCACTTTTTTACACAAGTCTAAGTAACAGGTTTCACTTCAGTGGAATAAATAACGATCTAAATGTTTAAAAACATCTAATGTTCCTCCAACAAGAAAAATGTAATCAACAGTTATGGCTCCATCATTAGCGATAATTTTAATAAATTTTCCCAGAACCGCTGTCTAACTGCAGCTGTGAAGGTTGCTAGGTGACAGCGGTGGTATATAATCGTGGTGGGGGTGGGGGGGTCATGCGCATAGGAAGTTCTCTGTAGACTAGGCCATCTCATTTGAGTTCAGCAGTTAATTTGCCCTATATGGTCTACATGGGTTACGAAGACTGCACCCATGTAGACCGCGTCCTTCGTAATATGCATTCCCTGAATTGAGACCGCTGCAGACGTCCCTGTAGATGTAGTCCTCATTTTGTGAACTGCTCTGTCTTAAATTGCGTGTATCCATGCTATTTTTTGAAAACAACTTATCGAAAAAACTGTTTAATTTTAGAAAAAAGCATTTCGTTTTAGTGAAATCAAAGAAAAAAATTGAGTAAATATTTAGGAGTCATTTTGCAATTGGCATTTCAATATGCAACTTGGTCATGCAATTTGAAAATGCATTCTGCAATTGACACTTCAGTGTGCAATGTTGCTTGAAGTACTCAATTCACTTAATTATTTTTTAAAAATTTAAATGGAAGTTAAATGAGTTGCGTGTCATATTGCCATGGGTTTTTGGTCTCTTTATTCAAATGTGCCAGTGAAGCAGTCAGTTGCCTTTTTTATATTGTCACTATGCCCTTTTGGTGTTCAAATTGAAATGTAAACTCTCAGTCCTCTCATCAAACAGGTTCCTCATCTGTATCTGCTATGAACCACCCCTTTGCTGCCTCTGATTATCAGTTCTAATAACTTGTTTTTTAGTAGTATGAAGTGACATGCCCCCACCAACAAAGCCGTGTTTTTTTTAACACAAATTGAATAGCCACAAAACGTGTCATTGCTCTCTAAAATTCACTTATTGTGTAGGTCATACAGAAAGGGAAAAGTAACAGCAGTAAACACATCAACATTAGTTTATCCTCTCTCATGAAACAGAAAACCTGTTGTGTGCATGGCCAGTGTGGTCAGCTAAAGTGAGTATCAGACTAGATATCTACTATGCCCAAAACAATTACTAAATGTTAAGGTCACCCGTTCCTTAATTTCCTCTAGTTGCTAAAAATGGATAGGATACTAGATCACCTAGCTCTTGTACTTTCTTGGATACATCTCTCTGACATTACCTTCATATACTGTGTCAGAAATATCACCAGTTGAGGATCAAGATTCTAGGAGACTGCTACTACTGCATCTGTGGACTGCCAGACTACAGGGAGGATCACGCTGCCTGCTCCATCATGATGGGCCTGGCCATGGTGGAGGCCATTTCGTAAGTACATGGATGAGGGACCAGGAGCTGCAGAGAGCAGCCTGAGATAACTCTATGATGCTGCTCTGTTCTAAACATCAGTCCATGTCAGCTACATTTTGATGTAATGGTGTGGGTAGACACAGTGTGGAATCAATCACTCTGATAGACTGTTATTGAGTCTCACTAAAGCTATGAAAATAAAGTCGACATTGGTTGACACTGAGAGGTCAAGCTCTAATTGCTTGTCATGTAACATTTTGGTCAGACTTTACACAAATGTGCATGAATGGATGTACTTTAGTTTTGATGTTTTTTGATAGTTCTTTGAGATATCTGAGACACACACGGGGAAAAAAACAGAAGCTAGTTGTGGCTACTGCATTTTTTATCTAATGTATTTGCTAAATCTGTTTGTCACAAAATAGGATTGCACTCAATTACAACAAATCACTTTATTCTTCTACAAAGACCAAAACATTTTTTTCTGCTCAGTCATCATCAGTGTCCCTCGTGATCATCAGTAAATGTAGTTTATACTATTAGGTTAATATAACATACAACATACTGATTTTTCTTAGCTTACTGGAAGTTTATTTTGTAAACCAACCATAGGTATGTCCGAGAGAAGACCCAGACAGATGTTGATATGCGGGTCGGAGTGCACAGTGGTACAGTTCTGGGAGGAGTGTTGGGCCAGAAGCGCTGGCAATACGATGTCTGGTCCACAGATGTCACGGTGGCCAACAAAATGGAGGCTGGAGGGATACCAGGGTAAGAACTGGTAATCTACTGTTGGTGCAATAATTATCTCATTATAGTATCTTTGAAATTATGTGTGTGTGTTGCTTTTAGTCATTCAGTTATTAGAGTTCTTGGGTGGATTCGAAAATCATTTTAAACCCATCCTACACTACCAGTGAAAGGTTTTGCCATGCTTTCTCACTCAATTCAGTGGGAATGTGTGTTCACACCTTTACTGCTAGTGGACTGCGTATTGCTTTAAGTTACCCATCCATCCATCCATCCATTATCTATACTCGATTATTCCTAACTAGGGTCACAGGGATCTGCTGGTGCCTATCCCAGCTCTCTTTGGGTGAAAGGCAGGGGACAGGTTCCACTTACACCCTGGACAGGTCACCAGTCATCACAGGGCCACATAGAAACAAACAACCACTCACACTCACATTCATTCCTATGGGCAATCAATCAACCTAACATGCATGTTTTTGGACAGTGGAAGGAAACAGGAATAAACACATGAAAGCAAACTCCACACAGAAAGGCCCCTACAAGGTTTCGAACCAGGAACCTTCTTGTTGTGACGCAACTGTGCTAACCACTTTTCCACCATTCTGCTTGTTAAGTTACCATTGCTTTTAAATACATCTATTTCACTTTTTACTGAAACTACAAATTTCCTACTCAAACTTAAATGCCTTTTCAAAAACTCCTGATTTAAACATCAAATGATTACTTTATTAATACATTGAGTTGGAACATTAGGTTAACATGAAAATATGGCCTACTTGTAAACTGACAAAAGCTCAGAGTCAGACTATGTTTTTGATATGATGACGTAATTGTTTGCCTCCCATGGGTGTCCTTTCTGGTTCTCTAAAATGGAGGGATAAGGACTGGCTCAGCTGCATCTCCTGCACATTGTCATTCCACAGTGCTTGTGATGATAGTACAGTAGCTGTCTGGCTGCTGTCTGGCCTTGTCCAGTTTGCTTTGTAGGCAGCTCAGGGTTCTAAAAGTGTCACACAGTCCCACACAACACAACACAACAGAACACAACACAACATAACAGTTCATCCAGGCAAGATTCTTTCAGTGTGGCACAATTCCCTGCCGGTGTCTCCCAGGTGTGTTGCGTTAGTGATTTATTACAGGTTTGGCCTGCACCCCCAGTGCAGTTCTAAAAGGTCTAGCTTCTTTCTACAAAAGTAGAAGACCTATTTTAACAGTTTCCCATAGAAATCTGTGTATTAAAGATTTTAATTAAAAAAAGATCAATGTAGAAGGCATTAATTACTAATTCCACATTACATTGTTAATAATGTCATTCATTACCTACCTCATTTTCATGAAGTTGAAATTAGTTGGACTATTGACAATGCCAGCTTTTATGGTTTGATATGGTTGGATGGATCAATGACTGGTCTAATCTCTGCCACCTCTGTCTGTGTGGACCAGTCGTGTTCACATCTCACAGAGCACCATGGAGTGTCTTCATGGTGAGTTTGATGTTGAGCCAGGGAATGGAGGTGACCGCTGTGACTACCTGAGAGAGAGGGGCATAGAGACCTACCTGGTGGTTGTACCTAAAGGACCTGTTGGAAAGAATGGCATCAACGGTGTAGTGAGTCGACTCTGCCACACACCCACACTGCAGATATTTGGATATTCATATCTAATCATATCATAGCTTTGAATGTCCTTCCATTACACCTATGCATTTAAGAATGTAATCACCCACTACTGTTGTTTCACTTTAGAAACTGTCTGTAACCTCTTCCAATGGAAACTCCCCACTGTTAATCAACACAACAGAGTGTAATGGCAGTGTTAACACAGCTTGCACCACACCAGAGGAACCAGACGAACTGGACACAAGGGTAACCATCCATCCACCCATCCATATATCCATCCATTAACTATACCCACTTATTCCTAACCAGGGTCACAGGGATCTGCTGGAACCTCTCCCAGCTCTCTTTGGGTGAAAGGTAGGGGTA
Organism: Mastacembelus armatus; assembly: GCF_900324485.2. Classification (NCBI taxonomy): domain Eukaryota; kingdom Metazoa; phylum Chordata; class Actinopteri; order Synbranchiformes; family Mastacembelidae; genus Mastacembelus; species Mastacembelus armatus. Next base: position 12,947,507 of record NC_046648.1, read on the forward strand.
CACCCTGGACAGGTCACCAGTCCATTACAGGGCCACACAGAGACGAACAACCTCACACACCTACATTCATTCCTATGGGCAATTTAGAGTCACCCATCAACCTGACATATATGTTTTTGGACTGTGGGAGGAAACCGGAGTACCCGGAGTAAACCCACACAAACACAGGGAGAACATGCAAACGCCCCTGATGGGTTGCGAACCTGGGCCCGTCTTGCTGTGAGGCAACAGTGCTAACTAGTCAGCCACCGAGGGTAACCAACGACTGAAATCATTAATTAGATTATAGTAAAATGTAGCAAGAGTCTGACTAGTGGTGGCACTCAAAACAGTTGGAACATCAAAATGTGTATTACTACTGATAATTACATTATAACAGCGTTTATAGATATGTGGTTATACACCAAAATAAATTCTTTTCAGTGTAATTCCTCAGATTATTTCATTTGCTTAAGAAGATGAATAAATATTTGTAGAACTTTTGCAGTGAGTTAAGTTTTGGTGTGCTTCATAAATTAATTGTTTTGCTAACAATACAAACTGTTTGGCTAGCACTTGCTACTACTAACCCTGTCAGTAGCTGCTAAACGAATTTATCATCGTTTAGGCAGTCTAGATGGTCTTGTGTTCAATGTTTACATTTTGTCCTGTGGGTGGAACAAGAGCAAAGCTCACAGCTGTCCATTTGTTTCTTTTTTGGGACTGGAGGTGGTAAATCCATCTTTCCCTAATCCTCGGAGAAGGCTGAGGCTGCGAGACCTGGCTGAGAGGGTGATTGATGCTCAGGAGAATGAACAGGAACTCAACAAACTACTCAATGAGGCTCTGCTGGAGAGAGAGACGGTACAAGCGTAAGTGAACACCTTATTTGAACATCACCCTATTTCAATAAAGAACTAGTTCTTCTTAGATGCTGAACAACTAATTACAGCACTTTCTTGATGTTAGCTCCCATCATGTTTAAGGGGGTCAGAGGACTAAGCCATGATTGTTCATTTGCCTTGTTATTGGTTATGACACATTATGAATAGGGCAGGCTGTTGTTGGAAATGTAGTACTTGTTACGTGACAGTAGTGTGCTGAGAGGGAGAGGCGTACGACCCAAATGCAGGACAGGAAAAAAGGTTTATTTCCCTGGTAATCTCAGTGCTCAGGACAGAATATAAACCAAATGTAATGGTAGGCATGATATGGCAACTGCAACAAACTCGCAGTAAGCATTAACAATGCTTCCGCATCACACAAAGGGAAGCAGGGTACATATATAGTGGAAGAAACAAAAGGTGCCCAGGTCAACCCAGGTGAAACTAGTTAGGTAACTCAACACAAAGCTGCCGGGGACCAATGCAGGAAAAAAGGAAGTCAATACAAAGTAAAGGTCCCTGGGAGGAAGTCCCAAAAGGAAATCATGACAATACTACTACAGATACATTACCTCGGTTTCAATATAAAATACCAAACTCATTCTGCTGTCTCGGAAAGGCAAAAGTGTCAGTCCTTTTTTGTTTATAAAAAGGTTTTAATTGTTAAATGTTACCTAAATACGTGTAGCTTTAAATGTAATGTATTACTATAGTACTTTTCTGCCTTAATATTCAAATCACTTCATCTTTTTTTTCTCACCCATTCACACATGAATTCACTGAAAGGCACTGGCCTAACCATCAGGAGCAGCTTGAGGCAACAAACAGTTGCTCTACCTCCTGCCCCATAATCACACACTTACTCTTTTTTGTTGTTTTGCTTTGTTTTTCCATACTCAGGTTTACTGTTTCTATTGTAAATTTTTTTGCTTGCAGCTGTAACATCTAAAATTCCCTGCCAACAAAGTGTTATCTATACTAATCTGCCTGCCCTGCACTTGCAAGTGTAAATGCACAATAAAGTTTTGTCTCTGTGTCCCTGAAACTGATAATATTAATTATACTACATGATTTTTAAGTAATTTGATACCCATCCTTTACATTTGATGTGATTGCTAAGGTTGTCTTGTGTAATTAGTTTGAAGGGCAAACACACCAACAGGCTCTCCCTGAGGTTTGTGGATCCAGACCTGGAGACTCGTTATTCTGTGGAGAAGGAGAAGCAAAGTGGAGCTGCCTTCTGTTGCTCCTGTGTGGTGGCACTCTTCACTGCAGCTATGGAGGCACTCATAGATCCCTGGTCAGTTAATCCCGCATGGTACAGAGCATCGCTAGAGGCTCTAAAGAGGAGAGGCTTAGGCTCTCTATACTGAAACCAAGTCATCATGGGGAGTAGATGTGACAAAGAGGTTTAACTGGAGTCCCGCAGTAATCTCAAAAAGCACAAAAAGCTTATCACTTTAATTATTCACATAAAACAAGCACAGTAGAAAACAGGAAAATAGAATATTTTTCATTTGTCAGATCAACAAATAAAATCTAAAGATTTTAGATTTGTTTCTATTTGTGGAATGTTTGACAGACAAGTGGAAAAAAGAAAATAGAAACAATAGTACTTTTATTTTTATTAAAGCTTGAGAGGACTGGGTCTAACCTCCCCGCTCAGCTTACATCTGATTGGTCAGCAGGTGTAGCCGAACTCACTGATTGTAACAACTGCTTTAAAAAATACATCTGGTCTCTGGATTGTCTTGGCATTGTACAGATGTAGGTAAGTTTCATCAGTTTTTATGTTATTAAATTCCCTTTGGGCATAGTTGACAATTTACAAGAAATACTGTGAAATACTATAGGCAAATGGACAGTGTATTCCACACACATAAATATCAAAAAAAATAAATGCTCCAACTGTAATTTTTTGCAGTTTAAATTCAAATCTTTTTACTCTCTTTTCTCTCTCTGCAAGCTTCCTGTGCTGCTGCACTGAGCCCTCCTATGTGTGCCTGGAAAACCTCCAATTGAAGTCTTGCATCTAAGTGATGCATCTAATCAGATGTTTGAACCACCTGAGCTACTTTCTTTTGATGCAAAGAAGCAGCGGTTCTAGTCTGAGCTCCCTTCAGATATCAGAACTCCACACCCTATCTCCAAGGCCAGACCCAGCCCCAACAAACATTCATTCTTTCAGTCACTACCCAAAGCTCATGGCCATAGGTGAGGGTTGGAACATAAATTGACTGATAAATTGAATGATCCCTGTTTAACGTAACAGTCAAGTAAAACACCCAGATTACTGCTGACACCACCAATCTGTCTGTCAGTCTCCCGCTACAGAGAACAAGATACCTAAACAAGTGAACAAGATACCTAAACTCTTTCCCTTGAGGCAGCAACTGATTCCCCACCCAGAGGGAGCAATCTACTGATTTCCAGCAGAGAACCATCACCTCCAATTTGGCGGTGCTGACTCTTATCCCAACCACTTCACACTCAGTAGCAAACAACCCCACTGCCTGCTGAAGGTCATGGTCTAATGAAGCCAGGAGGTCGACATCATCTGCAAAAAGCAGAGATGCAATTCTGAGGCACACCTTAATATCCTATCCATAATAGATCGTAAACAGGATTGGGCCAAGGGGCAACTCTGCTGGAGGCCAACACACACACTGAGTATGTGCTTGACTTCTTGCTGAGTATATGAACACAACTCTCAGCAGTGGCACCCCCATACTCATGCAAGGCACCCACAAGAGCACCAGTTGAAGTCCTTCTCCAAGTCCACAAAATACATGTAGACTCCCATGATCCCACCATTAGCCTTGCAAGAGTAAAGAGTTGGTTAACTGTTCCACACCAGGGCATTGTTCCTCCTGGACCCAAGTGTTCTGATATCAAGTACACTTATGAGTCATTCTACATTCGAACATGGTGTTTGTTATGGATAATCCCTGACTAGCACAGAGGTCTGACAACAAAACAGGCCATTCCTCCCTCACATCCATGCATCACTGCCAGTGTGAGCATTTAAGTCTCCCAAATGAACTATGAAGTACCCAGGTGGCACCCTTTCCAGAGCACCACCTAGAGTATCCAAGAAGGCCAGATACTGTGAACTGCCATTTGGACCATAAATACAAACGATACAGCCTTCCCCTGAGCGACTTATAGTGTCAAGGATGCAACACTTGTTCTCAGAGGTAAACTCCAACACATTGGCACCCAACCAGGGACTTGGAACTATCCTCACACCTGACATGGATGCAAGCCCAACTGTACCTAGTTTATACCTGTCCACTTGTCACACCAGATCAAACTCCTTGGCTTAGCCAGCCAACACTTGCCAGTGAGTTGTCTGACTCCCGAAGGGGCCACACCTTCCTTATTCTTCCTAATTCAGGCGAGGTAGTGGTGCTCGAAAATGTCTGCTTCATTAGTGTTGTTTGAAGGACTTCTCTGCAACCAACACTGTCTTTAAAAACATGTTTAAATAAATGTTTGTTCCTCCATAAGCTCGTCTCATTGTGTTTGAATATACAAACTGTGCCATGTTAGTGCAGACATCAGTATATTTCCCATAGCTGCAAAATATTACCCTAATTAGACTAGTCCCACTACTTTGCCTTTTATATCATCCAGACCAAAAATTTAAAATTCTCAGCCTGTTCTAAAATCAACTGACTTATACAACCGTTTTGCAATATGTCCACATTTCATAAAGGTGATAATGTTGACTTTTTGCTAAAGCTTTTTTAGAGAGGTGTTTATTGTAAGTATTTTGAAAGTTGTTAATTTCATATTAGATCTGGCATATGAAAAACACAACTTTATTAAACTGATTTCACTTTCACAATTCTGGTTTTTACTGTTAATTTTTATGTGGAAAATCAAAGTGATAAGTATTACGTAGACCAATCCTCTCACACTTTTTTATTCACATTATGCCCATGTTTATGTAATGTTCGCTTACAATATTTAATGTTTATCTTGACATCTTGGCCAAGATGTCATATATTACCATGCTTTCAAGATTCTTCTGTGTTCCTGTGTTGTGGGACAGGATGATTGCAAACTACATCACCTTTGCAGTGGGAGAAGTCCTGCTTCTAATCCTGACAATCTGCTCTTTGGCTGCCATCTTCCCTCGAGTGAGTTACAATATGTATTTGCACTTTGACACTTGTCTGACACTTTTGTCATGTTCTCACTATGCTTCAGAGTACCTGGCAGAAGTACATTGTTCAGATATGGTGACTGTGAACTGTCAAGTAGGGCTGGTTACTCATAGTACTTTCCTTTTTAAATCTGCTTTCAGGTTGGTACAATACCTATATTTGTTAAAATTTGCTGCAAAAGAATCTGTTGTCAAATATTTCATTCACATTATCTATTAACTCTCTCTCTCTTCCTCATCCTATGGGCATTCATTCATTCATTATCTATACCCGCCTTTTCCTATTTAGGGTAATGGGAATCTGCTGGAGCCTATCCCAACTCTCTTTTGGGTGAGAGGAAGGTGTACACCCTGGACAGGGCCACATAGAGGCAAACAATCACACACAACCACACTCACTCCTATGGGTAATTAAAAATCACCAGTCAACCTAATGTACATGTTTTTTGGACTGTGGGAGTAAATCAGAGTACCCAGGGAAAACCCACGCAAGCAAGGGGAGAACATGTAAACTCGACACAGAAAGGTTGAACCTGGGGCTTTTCTATGTGGAGTTTGCATATTCTTCAGTGTCAGTGTTGGTTTTCTCTGGGTACTTCAGCTTCCTCCCACAGTCTAAAAACATGCAGTTTAGGGTTAGGTAATTGGTGACCTTAAATTGCCTGTAAATTTGAATGTAAGTCGATTGTTTGTCCATCTCTATGTCAGCTCTGTGAGAAACTGGCAATCTGACCAGGGTGTATGTGCCTCTCACCTAGTGTCATGTGGGATCTGCTCCAGCCCCCTTGCAACCCTGTACAGTATTATTAGTAGATATAATGGAATGATAGATATTTGAAGACTTTACATAGTGGCATAGTGGTGTACAGCATATTTGTGTGTATGTTTACATGGATCAGTAATCTTGATTCCATCTCCTTATGGAAATTCAAATATATTGACATTTAGCAGGAAAGCCAATACTGACAGGCTCCACTCAGCTTAGGTCAGTGAGCAATACATGCACAGTAAGCCAGTCACATGGACTACGAAAATGCAGGGTCGCCATAAACAATGCTTGGGGCTCTTCAGTACTCATCAATAGTACTTTAGGTCCACAGTACTATTTCTATAAACATCACACAGTCCATTAACAGAGGCACATGGGTATGAATGTGATCATCTTCACTGCACAGAGACATTTTAAAATGTCACAGCAGGAAATGTACAGATGTAACTATTGACATTAATAATGGCTGCATTCTATCTAGCTGTCCCAGATCCAGGGCTCTGGTGTGGAGTAAGACTCTCATGAAATTCAAATGAATGGAGCTATCATTCATGTTTTTAGCTCTACCCGTGCTTTTCCTGTTATGTGAAGTCAAGATGTCTGGAAAGGGAGCATATAAGGCTAATGTTCAACAGAACTTGAGTCAGTCTTTGATGGCATCACTAATAAAAACAATTTGATGATTTATACTCTTGAATGTAGCATTAGAGGCAGGTTTCAATATCACATTCTATTTTGGAGCTGATACCCGGTCTGGGAAACACAGAGATTTGGTAAGCGCTAACTAGTGTCTTTAAAAATGTTTTGTAAACTTTATTTTTAATACTGCAAAAACATAGATGGTATGCTTTTCATTTTAACCTATTTTAGTCATTTTAGCTATATTGAAAGAATTTTGATTGGTTAAGTGGATCTGTTACTGGATTTAACCCAAGATAAAGCTATGAAACCCCATCTGTATACAGCATAGAATTAGACTGAAATGGTTTGGTTCAATAAGTCCTAAACTGAACTATACATTTGATAGAACTAATGTGTCCTAACATTCCTAATAGAAATGGTGCGTGTGTGTGTAAGGTCTTTCCCAAGAAGCTGGTGTCTTTCTCCACCTGGATTGACCACACCCGCTGGGCTCGTAACACCTGGGCCATGGCAGCCATTTTCATCCTCACCATGGCCGACATTGTGGATATGGTGAGATGTTTTCTGCTTTCTCTTTCAAGTAGGTGGGACCAGTGTAAGAATTCATATTTGATTCATGAATTTGTATAGAATATAAAAAGTGCACCCAGTTTTCAGTGAGCTCTATCTAGTACTTACATGTCACAGGAAAAGTAGACTTCCATAGAAAAAGTCTGGATGTTACTGCTAAAGGTTAGCTCGACATAGATCACAGAATACAGTTTTAGAAATAATGGTAAGAATAATTTCAAGCTCATGATTTTTTTTCTCTCCACCTTATAGCTGAGTTGTCTGTCTCGAGTCCCAGACTCAGGCAGCACCTCACTGCCTCCCGCCTCAACATCTTTCTCCACCTGGTCTAGCCCTGATGGTTGTCTGAACAACCCAAAATATTACAACTACATTGCTGTATTGGCACTGATGGCTACCACAATGCTGGTTCAAGTCAGTCACATGGTAAAGCTCACACTGATGCTGCTTATCACTGTGGCCACTGGCATTGTGAACATCTACAGCTGGAGAGACATCTTTGACCACTACGACATGTCCCGCTTCCAGGACTACAGGTGAGGCAAAAACAAGCCAGTATTGTGTGTAAAGGCCTTATATCATATGGTACTGTCACATTCAAACTAAATTCATAAAAGAAACATACTTGTGGGTGTTTTAACATACAGCAATTGGCCATGTCTCAGTTTCATGTCGTCATGAAGCATATACTAATTGCAATATTTGGGTTTTTCAGATAATAATATTACATCAGATATTGTCAGTATGTCAATGTTTTTCTTTGCAGGTCATACCTGGTGCCCTCTAAATTCACAATGACAATTATGATCTTCATTATGATGGTCAGCTTCTATTATTTCTCACGACACGTAAGTTTGTGTTTCTGTGTTTCTTTTTTCTTCTTTTAAAGACTGCAAATTTAACAGTTTCATTTGCAGTACATGTAGATATAAATATTTTAATATTTTTCTCATATTTGTTGTCTTACACTGTAAAATAAAAAAAGAGTACCCTTTATGTGGCAAAACTAAGCTACAGTCACTAGGATCTTCTAACTAGAATTAATTTTTGCATCTTTGGTTTTGTTGAAATATGGTGACACAGCAATATGCCAACCCTGGATAGGCTAACCTGCTACTAAGCTGAAGGGGAATACTGGTGGTCTGGTAACAGTTGTGGGGGGCTAACTGTGTGTAGTGCATGAATGTTGTGGTTGTGTGAAGACACTGGACTGGTGGAGATTATGACTGTGAGTTGCCAAAGAGAGTTTGCAGCAGCTCATGTAGCAGTCTACAAGTTTTGTCTAAGAGGAGAAGGTACACTGGACCTCCAAGTTATTTCTGTTAATAAAAGGACCCTCAGTGTCTGGTGTTTGTACCTATTCATTTTTAGTTTACAGTTTCAGGTGAACTTTATTAATTTCAGTAATATAGCAGACATGCATATTTTTGTGGCATGTCATATACAGATTAAAACTCTTGATCCAAACTTTAAAGAACATTTTAAAAACAAGTTCAGAGAATAAGTTAGTAAAATCCTTTGATGAGCTTAGGCTCAGGGAAGACATCACAGCCTGTGTGGTTTTGAGGACATGCTCAGTTAAAGATAGAGCATTAAATAGTATGATCAGTTGTCTTAAAAATGGCAAAATCCACTGAACTACAGACTATACTAGAAAATATACTAAACATATATATATATATATATATATATATATATATATAATTTATATATAATATATAAATATATATATATATATAATTTATATATAATATATAAATATATATATAAAAAGTAAAATATACTCTACTTTTAAATAATAACAATGAATACCATAAATTCACATACCTCAGCCATGCATGCTAGGGCTTGATATCATTAAGGATGTCACAATACGATATATAGCTCAATACAATGTGGTACAATATGATTTGATACAATACCAATATGATTACAATATATAATGCCATATTTTAAAATAGTGCTGAAAATACAACTCACTGTAAACCATATAATCTACTAATATGCAGGCACATCACAATATATTGGTAACTGAGTTGACAAACTATTTTAATAATCCAATTTGGTATCCAATTGCATACAGCTGAACATGAAAATGAAGTGCATGTCAGTGCTTTTACATTCAAATTCACTACAACTTTGAAAAAGTGCCTTAAGCCTCAGTTCATGCACAGAATGCAGTCAGTTTTCTAATGTAAGTCTTTTATTACTGAACTAAAATGTAGAATATGGTGTCCAGTATCCCTTTCTGGACTCACACACTCACTCACAGCTTACAGTTTGGCAGTAAATTTCATGTACTGCCACATCTGTTTGCCACTCCATATCTGTGAGTTGGGATAACATTGTGTTCATGGGCTGGAATATTGATATTGTATTGTTTTAAAAAACATTGTAAATGCCAATTTTTTTGCACAGCCCTAATACACACAACTTGAGAATAAATATTTCTATAAGTGGTTCTTGTATTTACTGCATATTGGCCTTGTCTTTGCAGCCATGATATAGCAGTTGATCATATTGATCATTATTACATGGGATGCATTTTACTTGAAACATGCAATACTTGATTAAAAAGGTCATATCTAACTGTATATCATATCATAGTCATATTTATTTAAATCATATAATGGTCAAACGCTAATATCAGTCCCTGGTGACGGCTGAAGGTGGAGAAACTTGCCCGCACTCTGTTTCTGTGGAAGATTGAAGTCCATGAGCAGAAGGAGAAAGTGTATGAGATGAGACGCTGGAATGAAGCACTAGTGACAAACATGCTGCCAGAACATGTGGCTCGACACTTCCTTGGTTCCAAGAAAAGAGATGAAGTAAGATCTCATTTGCACAGTCTCTGTGTGTAAAAGGAATGCATCAGTCATTGCTTATTGCAAAAGTAATGTGATTTCATCTTTCTTGCCAGTTTGAACTTTTAATTTACGCTGTAAAAAGATTCAGGAAATATCTGATTGTGTGATTTATTATAAGCAGTCGTAGCGTGTTTATCTGTTGTATCCTTGACATAGTTGTATCTTATATGATCAATGTAACAGCAAAGCATTATTTCATTGATATCTGGGTTTGGTTCATCACTTTGACAAACCTTCTGATGTTTTGCTCTCTACTTTGGTGATATCAACTGTTCCAGGAGTTGTACAGCCAGTCCTATGACGAGATTGGAGTCATGTTTGCCTCAATCCCCAACTTCTCTGACTTCTACACAGAGGAGAGCATCAATAATGGAGGGATCGAATGCTTACGGTTCCTGAATGAGATCATCTCAGACTTTGACAGTGTAAGCTGCTTTCTTCATTTTGCTTCTGTATGTTTTAGTAATAACTTATGGGTTGGGGACACAGAATGAAATTGATAGAACCAAACATGACATATTTGACACTTATATAGAGATATATAAATGATTCAGAGGTAAAAGTCATTTAACGTTTTGACAGATTTAGTGTTAGTGATGTGCTGTAGAAGTCCTTCAAATTCCATTCATTATCCTGACTGTAAAACACCTGCTTTAAGTTGTGCTTTTGACTAAAAGTGGTATGTTTATGTGTCAGCTACTGGATGAGCCTCAGTTCCGCTGCATCACAAAAATCAAAACCATCGGCAGCACCTACATGGCAGCATCAGGTGTCACCCCTGATGTCAGCAATGGCTACACTTGCATGAAGGTCAGCACAGTCAAATCTCCATGCTGCTGTGTGTTTGAAAATTCACTTGGAACCTATAAGAAAATAATTTTGCATCACTGTACTGATTTTAAATGACAATAAAATGCTATGACATATCCAAGTAATATGGACACCATGATAGAGTCTTGGACTTCACAAATGATCATATTCATTGTGCTAAAGTGCTGATGTTTTTTTACCAGTCATGATAATGTACAGTGGGTACGGAAAGTATTCAGACCCCTTTAAATTTTTCACTCTTTGTGTCATTAATAAATTTGCAAAATTTTCTACATTTCTGTTTTTTTCTGTCAGGATGGGGTGCTGAGTGTACATTAATGAGAAATAAAATTAACTTTTTTGATTTTGGCAAATGGCTGCAATGACACAGAGTGAAAAATTTAAAGGGGTCTCAATACTTTCCGTACCCACTGTATATATATGTATGTATGTATGAGTATGTATATTATGTGTTTTTTGTCTTACAGAAAGAGGAGCAGTCTGACAGAGAGCGCTGGCAGCACCTGGCAGACCTGGCAGACTTTGCTCTGGCCATGAAGGTCACGCTCATGAACATCAACTACCAATCATTCAACAACTTCATGTTACGCATTGGTATGTGCCACCTCTATTAAAGTGCATTCTCTGGTTTCACACATTGTCTGATAAATCAAGTGAAAATGGAACAGAACATGGTGACTCTCCTCTCTCTCCTTGACACTCTGCTACCCACAAAATTTCAGTTCTGTGTGCACAGACTTATGGACTTTGTGACTTCTGTATGGTCCAGAAGTCAGCCACACTTCCCTTCTAGTCAAAGTAATGAGAAGCATTTTTTGAAACAGCAAGTAGTCATTTCAAACATTGAGCCACAGAGAAGCACTTGGCAGGTAAAAGTTAGTAATAATTGCTGCCAAAGCAAAGAGGCTGCATTTTTCTGTGCACAGAGAACGGGGCAAAGAAAGAGAAAACACCAGGGTTAGCATCAGTTTGGGTTTTTGAGATCCAAAAAGCAGCCAAAGCACTCACATTTAATTCAGATGTGGCATTCTTCCTTCTGAAAGAAGGAAATGTCTAAAAGTATCTAAAACTAACATGTTTTGGTAGCATTAGCATGATTTTACACAAATTTGTGTTTAATTGGAGCTTTGTATCACATTAGCTTAGAGTGTTTTGCCCATAGGAATGCATGTGTGGTTCTGTCTATATGTGGCTCTGTGATGGACTGGTGACTTGTCTAGGGTGTACCCCTGCCTTTCCCCCGAAAAGAGCTGGGATGGGCTCCAGCAGATCCCCGTAACCCTAAAATAGGAATAAGCAGGTGTAAATAATGAATGGGGGCAGCATGGGGCTGAGTGGTTAGCAATGTTGCCTCACAGCAAGAAGGTCGTGGGTTCGCAACTCAGCCTTTCTTGTTACTGCATGCTGCTTGACCAGTTGGTTTCAGACATGTAAGAATAAACTTAGGCCTATTAGGAAAGTATATAAATAAGACCTGAAGATTTATATAAACAGCTGAACTGTCACCATACCTGAGCTCTTTTAACAAAATATTAACTCTTTGGGACAATTTAGCAAACTCATCACTCCTTTCATATTGACTGACAAAAGTTTTTTTCTCTCTCCTCTATCCACTCACCCTAACTGCACTCATAAGGGATTTATTGGGTTGTGTAAGGAAAGTTAGGTGAATTGATTTTTACAGGATTTTAGCACTATGCAATTGAATTGAATTAAAAAGTACAACTGGACATAGTAGAACTACAGAGAGACGTGACTGTATCAGATCTTGTAAGAAAAAATCATTATGGTCAAAGCATCACATGACTGAAAGGCATTCCCAACTGATTTAAGAGTCATTACAACTTATGGTGTTCTTGGTAGGAAATTAAGAATATGGCTACTGGGTATGCAAGAGTGCCAATGATATTTGATTATTGATGTTTTGTCCTACTCTTTGTGTCTGGAGTTTGAGTTTTATGGGTGGTGTCTGATGTTGGCTACTGTTGTATGTGTTGCTATGTATTTTTGTTAATCTAAATCTAAATTTCACAAGTATACTCTTAGCCATTCATCTCACATTCAATAACAGTTTTAATCTTATTTGTCAAATTTATCAACCCTCTTCTTCAGGTCTGAATAAGGGTGGAGTCTTAGCAGGAGTGATTGGTGCCCGCAAACCCCACTATGATATCTGGGGCAACACTGTGAACGTGGCCAGTCGCATGGAGTCAACAGGGGTGATGGGAAACATCCAGGTGAGCAAAGGGCTTTACTGTAGACCTCTGGATAACCAAACACTGTTTACTTTCAAAATGAATATGGTTGGTCTTTTGATCATTTATACCAAAACACAGCTTGTGTTACATTTTATTGTCATTCACGCAATATACACTCACACATACAGCACCATGCACATGCACAGACTATAGAATATAATAGACCAATGAATGCTACTGTGTGTGGACATTTACTTTAATATTTTGGAAACTTTTGCTTGACTTCATGAGGGCAATCAGCCAACCTTCTTTCATAGTGTGGTAAAATACGCTTTAAACAGCAAAACTGCCAAGAAATAAAAATAAAGAAGAAATTTTCCAGCTATTGTGAATGTGCCCAGTGAATTTTGGATTCGTATAATTTATATGTTCGGGAGGGCAGAATGGTGGCTTAGTGGTTAGCACTATTGCCTCACAGCAAGAAGGTCCTGGGTTCTGAATTTAGCAGGGGCCTTTTTGTGTGGAACTTGTATGTTCTCCCCATGCTTGCATGGGTTTACTCTGGGTACTCCGGAGTGAGTGTGAGTGTGTGTGGTTGTTTGCCTATATGTGGCCTTGGACTGGTGACCTATCCAGGATGTACCCCTGCCTTTCACCTGAAGAGAGCTGGGATAGGCTCCAGCAGATCCCTGTGACCCTAAATAGGACTAAGCAGGTATAGACAATAGTGCTGCCACAAACGATTATTTTGATAATCGACTAGACACCGATTATTTGTGCGATTAGTCGACTAACCGGATCACACGTAAATTGCAGCTTGTCGTACCAGTATGCACCTGCTCTTATATAACAATCATTAGCTTCCAGCTTGAAGTGTTTAAGGTATATGTTAACTAAAAATAAAGACAATTAAGATGATACTTCATTTTTAATTTCTTATTTTTAATTTTTTTAACTTTTCATGAACTTTGCAGCTTGTAGTAGCATTTCTGACATTTTTGAATGTGCAAAATAAAATGAAGGCACAACTCTGGCCTTTGACATTTTTAGCTGTAAATGTTTAGTGCATTGTAAAATGGAATCAAAAACTATACACTATGTATAGTTGCAAAATGAATGCTATGCACTAGTAAGAATACACTAGCAGTGTGGGAGAGGCCCTGGGAGATAACACTGGGGGTGTGCCCTCTGTGTGCCCTCTTAGCGCTTTTGTCGCTATATTTAGCGAGTATTCAGACCCCTCTAGCGACACATTTTTTAAAAAGCGACTAGCGACAAATCTGCCCCTCCCCCGTCCCAAAGCCCTCACAGACAGCCCAGTCCTCTCGCAGCAGTCCCTCTCAGCTGTGATCACAGCTAGAGACGTTCACTCCTCCGCTTCCCGAAAGCAAATGAATCGCGCGTGCACGAAGCTGCCGCTGGCTGATCCCGCCCTGGCTTGTACTTTACTCCTAACGGGTTCTTAAACCTGGACCTCATTATTGAAGTAGTTACGAATCCAGAAGCAGCCCACACTCTCTAAGTTTTTATTAATTGAAAAATATGCATTTTCGTTCATTCGTGGTTCAAATAAAATGTAGTTTCAAAATGTAGGCTAAGTGCCTTTGTTTAAAATGCTTTATTGACTGACGTTTCATAGACGTTCAGTTGTTATAGTTTCTTCATGATTATTTCTCTGATGAACTTTATGAATGTGATACTTTATGAATATGTGCAGTCACATTTCTATAATGGTACAATTTACTCAGGCTGATGACATTTTTTATGACAAATTCTTTTTAGAGTATGTAGATAAATAGGTTAAGCAAGACAAATGTAATTATTTCTGAGAACTTATTAACTGCAGGCCGTCATCCTACATTATATGACACAGATTACAAATATTTCTAATATTTGTCCCTTATTTCTTATAAAGAATCACAGCTGTCTCTTACTTTCCATTTCTGAAGTTGGCAAAAGCATCCATCACAATAGGCTCTTTGCACATAATATACTGCCGCGCCGGAAATGCGGCTTGGTCTTTTCTGGTTTTGGAAACATGGCGCTGTTCTACACGAGATGTTTGCAGGACTTGCCCAAACTAACAATAACTGACGTACATCACATTTGTAAGTCCTCCTCCAAAGCACCAAGCAGCAAATTGGAGAAGGGCTTTAAGATGTAAGCCTCCTCATATATCCACGGCTATGAAGGTAAGTCTATATTCTTTCAAACTTTGTGACTTACGTTAGCAAAAGTTTCGCTAATAAACAATTCCGGTCTGTCACCGAATGTGCGTGTGGTAATGTGCTACTGCATACACGTTCCTAGTTATTTAAGCGGAATATGTGTAATGTTGTGTCTATACATGCTTGTGCCTAACTTCTTATTGTTTCAATATGTGTTTGGCATTAGTGTCAAATAAAGACAGGGCTACTAGTGAAGTTGCTGTACAGGCTTTCTGCTTCAGATCCATGAAGAAGCATGAAAAACCTCATAGTGTGAATGTAGGGCTGCACTGGTAATTTGTGTCAGAGTTCTGAGTTCATCAGTTCCTAAAGGTTCGAGTTCAGACTGTGTTCACTCTATTTTTATTGTGTTTAACAGTAGTAGGAGCAAAAACTTTACTTTATTGTTGCTGGTGGCTTGTGCTACCTACCTACTGTCCTAACCTAACCCACGGGACACTGGCAAATGACAAGGGACAGTAAGCACATCAAATGGGACAGTGGGTGAGTGGCACGAGGCAGTAGCGCGGGACAGTGCCCGAGACAGTTATACCAGTGGCATGGGACAGTGCACAGGACAGTGAGTGAGTGGCTTGAGCCACCAGCAACAAAATATTTACTGTAGGTACATCACATTATACACTGGGTGAGTGCCATGTGAGAGTTGGCAAGTGTCACAGGACAGTGGCGCAGGATAGTGCACAGGACAGTAGGCAAGTGGCACAAGACAGTTGATAAGTGCCATAGTACAACTGTCACGTGACAGTGATGTGAGCCACCAGCAGCAGTACAGTACAGTTAGGTTATTGCTCCTACATTTGGCCTTTGCTATCACTTTGTATATGCTCAACTTTTCCAAAAGCCGTTCAAGCTTTCGGTGCATTTTTTGTTGTTCTTTATATGATACATACTGGTCCCCTAAAGGCACATGGGAAAAGGAAAAAGAAAAATAAATGAAATGTCTCTGGTGTGCACACACACCATAATTATTGAAGTTATGTGTGCACACCAGTGACATTTCATTTATTTTGTCCCCATGGCCACTTAGAGGCTCTATAGGCCATGTTCCCTCTGGCCTTTGTTACTGTTTTGCATTTGTTTTGGTGCATTCCAATGGGATTGTGTTTACAATGTTCACATGATAACCCCCCTTTTGCAGTATTTACAACTTTGGATGGCAAATATCAAATTTATGACTTAATATTATTCCGTCCTTGGTGTACACCATTTCTCACGATTCCATTTGAAGACATCAAATTATGTGTTAAGATGAATACATTCATGCCAACAACTCACAAGTCCAACATGACCATAATAATAACTGACTATGATCAACAGATGGTCCTCAGGGACACAGTTCCTGTAATTATGGTGCAGTGCCCACCGCTGTTTTTGGCTAAATGATCTGCTCCTCCGTGAAGTGCAAACTGCAGACTTTGCTGTGTGCTGTGACCGTGAACTTATCACAACGAATATTTACCAGCCACTGCTTTCTGAGTTGAACATCGCGGGGAAATCCGTGGAAGATTAAAACGCTGTTAAATTTGGACGTCGACGTGCACATCGGAACACAACAATGTTCATGGTACTGTCTTTCTTGCTTCAGGAAAAAAACTTTTTTTACTTTTTTTAAGGCTCATTCTCCACTATTTAGTATGTCTCTAGTATATTATGCAACGATACGGTAAGCCGTATTACTCACAACAGATATGACGCCATGGTGTTATGTGCAAAGAGCGAATTACAGTATGTGCCATTGACATTATACAAATTACGGGATGACGTCATTAGACGACTTCTCGCGACTTTTAGGACAGCCAATAGCTACTGTCCTTACTGACGAGTTGGCAACACTGGGTGTGCCAGACATTAGCGTCATCATATTTCGTAATCAAAAATGAGATCGCTGTTATAACGTCACAGCAAACACATAACGTGTGCTAAAACTAATGAAACCGTTAATGTTAACGTTTACAGCTATAAGTAGCACACTGTTGACGTTAATGTTTGCAGCAACTAAATTAGCTTACCGAGACGACTGTCCCTCTTCATCAGAAATGGAATCAGCCACAACGTGCTTCCTTTTCAGATGCTCGTGCATTGCCATCGTACTGCCATGGAAGGCAAGTTCTGCCTTGCAGATTTTGCATTGCACATTCTTCTCTTTTATTTTAGTAAAATGCTCCCAAACTTTCGAGCTCCGTTGCCGGCTAGCCATGAATACTGTTTGGGCATAACTTTTCCGGTGACATCACGGCTGACCCAGATTATCACTACTGCGCAGGTGCGTCAAGGACAGAAAGGCAGACAAGACAGCAGAGGGTACAGCAGCGGTTTTGAGAGAAAAACAAAGCTTCAAAAAATACACGATGACGTCGATTATTAAATTAGTCACCGACGATTTTGATTGTCGACGTAATCATGACTATTCGACTGATCTTGGCAACCCTAATAGACAATGAATGGATGGATAGATGGTCGAGGAGTAGACATAATCGCTATGGGGTTTGTGGGGGTGACAGCTTTAAGGAAACAGCAGAGAGGTGCATAAGATTGAATCTCTGCATCCTAGTCTCAACTCTGGAATGTCCTGCTTTAGGATGTCTAATAAACCTGGTCAAATTTCTGAAGATGGGAGCTGCACCATCCAGAGTGGGATGAATGCTGTGCCTCGCTATCAGACCAGATTTTCCCCAGAAAGTGGCCCAAATGTCTATGAAGCCCACATCCTTTGCTGGACACCACCTAGACAGCCAGTGATGGAACGAGAACATGCAGCTAAATATGTTGTATGTTGGTCATATTGGGTCATGAATAACAATCTAACCATATTTATGATTAGCCTTAGCCATTTGCTTTAAATAGCATTTGATCTCGCCCAAGGGTGGTGAACCATGGGTTTCTGCTGTTATGTTTTAGCTGGACTGTCGCCCAAAGCTGGTCTCCCTGCTGCTGTGGAGCAACCAGAGAAGAACAGAGAATGTAGTTTTTAGGTGAACTAGACTAGAGCTAATCCATAATCAATCTGTAAAGAACTGCACAACTCAGTGCATTAACAATAGGAAATTAATCAACTTACCCAGGAAACACCTTACGCCTCATATACCGTTATGTAATGTGTATGGCACACTTCAGCTAACTTCAGAGCTGCATGTATATCAACAAGTGCAAATGGTGATGTGTTGAAGTTGTCAATTTGTGATCTGACCATCCAAGATTTTTGACATTTCAAAAAAAAGCATAAATAGGTCAAAGTGCACATAGCACAGCGCAGTGAAAGAGAAGGCCACAAAATTTACACATCGGCTGTAACGAGGAGAGCCCTTTGTAATGAACAGACTCTCTGCTGGTCACCCCTAGCCATATATACCTTAAAACCATTCCTGATTCCCTTTCAGAAATTATCTGAAACTTATGCATGACTTATGAATTGTTCGTGTTATATTTCTGCTTTGATTGACAAATATGTAACATGTGTGACCAGACCTATGGAGAGTATTGCTGTCAGACTGCGGTGCGAAATAAAAAACCGCGCTATTGTCTATCTGTCACTCATGCTTGTGGTTAAGCCACGTACCTATGGGAAGTTTTATTGACTCTGTGTTTGTTGCTGAACTGTTGACTCTGATTACTTGCTATATTTGTCATGTTTATGTGTTTGAATTATTGTTCCCATTTTAGAAAACATTCTTAAAAATTTATGGCACTTAAAGGAAACCTCAAAATCTTTTGCATCACACAGTGGTGCGTCAGTCCAGTGAAACCTCTCCATCGTAATCAGAACCAATCACTAGCAAGGATGGAGCACCTCCTGGACCCACCACATCATGTCAAGCACAATGACGGACCAATCAAATGGATTCCCTGCCCAGTGCGTCAAAACCCAAAAAGACACAGAAAGACACAAACTGCTTCTAATGCCCACACGGAGGAGAGAACAAAGATAGTTTGCTACTAAGCCATGCCCTCCCCCGTGTGGCTGTCCTGTAGTAAATAGCTCACCTCAAACTGACCATCTCCAAGCTACAGGTGAAAAAGTGCAACTGAAATTATTTGCACAAAAAGTGCTGACATTTCATTTACATAACACTATAATGAGCACCACAGTACCAAGGTTCTGTCCGTTGTGCACATCTCATATTGTCTGTGTATGAAAAATCAACAAATATATTATCATAACAATGACCAGTGTTGTGTATTTTGTGTTGTGTTTGCTGTAAATGCCCTATTCTGTGTTGAACTTGCAAAAGACCAACTTGGCCAAAGGTCATTTGTGCACAATGAGGCCGTATTATGATGCCAGGGCTAAAAACTCGCTCCATTGGAGCACTGGATGCAAGCACCGCCAAAACTCTAATGGCCAGGAAGAACGAAGAAAGACTCTTCATGTTCATTGCCCACAACAAGAGAGCATTCTGTCCTTCAGCTAGGACAGCTCTAGGTAGTGACTTAGCTGTAGTGCTGGAGCAGTCCCGACATCTTCTTCTGCCACTTAGGGTATCCAGCAAACAGCCCTTCTCCTTGTTCAAGGTCGTCTTGATCTCCTTCATCAAGAGGCACAGGTTTCTCAGACTGCAGCATCTTGCAGGATTCTGTCCCTAGTACATTCCATTGTATATTTTAGTAACTGTTTTCTTGCAACTTGTTATGCAGCGTGTAACTTGTGGTTGCTTCGCAACAGCAGATACGCAAGTTCCTTGAGCATTTGCTCAAAAGTAGACATAGCATGGCTGATGTTTTCTATATAATTTCAAATGCAGCATGAACAACCCCTTGGACTCCAGGAAAGTCATCAGTCTGCAGGAACTACAGGAGCTTTTAGGGAGTTTGACATCAAAACTAAAAGTTCAACCATGATTTTAAGAGTATAGAGTACATGTGCAATAATGAAGAGCCTTTATTTGTATATTATTATTTATATCAAAATGATTTTTGCTGTGTTGCAGCATTGATGCTGCTGAAGTAATTCTAAAAGATGTAGTCAGAGTTTCATGTCCATCATCTCAGTGCTACTTTGTTCATACAATTTTAAATAAATGTCACATTTTTTTTGGAGCCTTGGGATGTAATGTGTCTGTATGCATGTTGCCCTCAGGTGGTGGAGGACTGCTACAACATCCTGAAGGAGTATGGCTTCCGCTTTGTGAGGAGGGGGCCCATCTTTGTGAAGGGGAAAGGAGAGCTGCTCACTTACTTTCTGAAAGGAAGAGACAAACAGGGTTCATTTATTAATGGTTCCTCTGTCACTCTGCCACACCAGGTAGTGGACAGCTAAGGTTTCCCCCCCACACACACACACACACACTTGCAGAGGCTGTAGTAGACTTAACCCTTAACCTGACCTGGGCTTATTGTAACTGAATAATTACATGCCAAATGAAAACACTCCTGACACACTTCATACACACCTGTGACAGCATACTACCTGCTACTGACCATGTGTTAATTGTCTGTGATAACAGATGTTTGTGCCATGAGACAACAAATTTAACTTTGAATGTCATGTTCATTTGGAGCCATGGAATTCAAAATATAAACTCATTCCAAAATTTGAATGAAATATAAATCTCAATGAAAAACAAGCACATAGGACACAGATACAAATATCATATAATATTAAACACAAATAAATTCAGACTATATAAAGATTTGTCTAAACATAGGCTGGCTCTAAGAAGGCCAAGCTCAGGTGTTATCATGTCACCCATTCTATTGATGGTCATATGTATTAATTAATGTTCACCTACTCATAAAACTTCAAAAATAAAAAAAGCATTTTATTGCCAGAAAGACGTCCCAGATGTGCATCTAAATGAATCACTTGTTTGTTGTTCTTTGACCTACATTTTCATTAAATTTAATTAAAGCCTGACATAACAAATTGACTTCAAATTAAATGCAATTAACAGCTAGAGGGTCCTAAACTGGCTTTTTGGGTCATTTGTGGATAAATTCAAAGATTCAAAGAAAGCAATTACATCAAATTTCATAAAATTGAAATCAATAAATATTGAATTTAAATTTCGTGTTTTTATTAAACATTTCAGAAATTCTAACTAACTTAGTTTAATACAATAAAGGGCATAATCACTTTTTATAGATGTATATAAATACAGAAAACAGATAACACATGCACACACACACACCAGCCCTTTTGCAAACACTTCTGCAGTAGTTTTGATACTGCCTAATGTCATCAGCACACAATACTCCATGGCTTTGGGACATCCTGTCTGTTTGAATATCATTTTCAAAATACTTCCATATACAGAAACTTGAGTGACTGACCAGAGTTCAGATTTTCTCTCTTATGATGAAGAGGATTTGGATATCAACCGAACAGACCTTTGGGATAACTTACCTGAGATCTGTAAACAGGGTCACATCACATTAATTTGGTAAGAAACAAAGGCACTCAGTCGAAGAGGTTGGAAACAAACCTTCAGGCTAGTCAAGGAGAAAAAGAACGTAAAATTACTACCTAAACTGTGTGTAAACATACAGACAGCTTTTAGACTCACTTCCTGCTTCAGAGTTGTCGTGCTATATGTACTGTAACTGTGCACAGTCCTGTGCAGTTTGAGGTTATTTATGACAATTAACATTTCAGGATGTTACACATTGTTCAACAGAACAATTTAAAGGTAATGTGGATAAAATGTTGGTTTGGTTCCAAAATATCTGATTATCTGAGTGCTCTAGTAGACCTATTTTGTGATGTTATTGTGATATATGCACTCAGCAATTAATTTGGTGTGTACATTAGAAAAGGGTGCAAACTGAATGTAAGAAATAATTTTCCCTAAACAGCTTGGTGGTCATTTTGAAAATAAGGCTGGTCAGAATAACAAAATCATTTTAATTAAATTAGGAATATAAATTATTTCACTGTATACAAAAATGACTGCAACAAGATGTCCAAAGGCATGAATTTGGACTTTGCAGCTTTTCCATGCTTTTTGCACTAGCTATACAGTCGTGTGTAAATGTTTAAGACAGCCCCAATGAATACCCAGAATTTAGATCTATACAATCATTGCTTTTTTGCCTGTTATTTTCATCTGTTTTGAATGTATATTATAATTAGATTTACTATAACATGCATACCACTACGACATTAAAAATGTATAACCATTTGTGATATTATTGGCTTAATTCTGTGGGTGGTCTTAAACTTTTGCACACGACTGTAGATCAACACCATTTTCACCTGGTATTAACATGCAATTTGTAACTGTATAATGATCAGTTTGTGAGGCATTTGCACCTGGAAATAATAAACAATATCAATACAATATAGTCGGATCTCAACATGCAATTTAGATCAGTGAGCAAGATGACTTTCTGCAGCAGGTTTTCACATTTATGCTGATAGTGATATACAGTGCTTTCCAGTGTGCTTTTTGCACAAACATGGAAACATGCAGCTTATTCCTTGAGAATATGACCAAGCTGCACAGATACACCTATCTGTGATCTAATAGGTGTGATACAGACCACCTCCAGATGTAGGTTCTCTGTATACTGACAGCTGCGGTACATTAACGTGGGATTCCCTTGATCTAGATAAGATGTGCAGATACAGATGTCATGTTAATACCTGGTGGTGGTCTCACTTTTCTAGTGAGCTCTGGCCAGAAATATTCATTCCTCATTTTAGTGTCTTCTTTGTCTCTGTTTGCTTGGTTGTGTAAAGGCCCACATATTCTAAATGGACACAGATATGCAATTGGTGGATATAGTCAGTACAGTCAAAAGACATATGGTAACCACTGATTTGAACCCATGGCTACATGGACTTCTGATGACTCTTAAGAAGACGTCCTCTCAGTGTCAGCAGGTAAAAACTCTAAATAAATCATCTTGATTCCTCTAGACTATGTGAAAGTAAGGTGAAAGACTAATGCCTAACTCAGCAGGCACTCTGATAAAGTGTATCGAGTCACTTGAATCTTAAAAAACATACCTAATTAGAAAAATGCCTAATAACTTGACATGTAAACTAATTGGGGTCAAAACGAGTAGTTTGCTTGTGATAACACATTAAATTTGATTGCATTTATTGAACCTCAGACATTCCTCCCCCTGAAGTTTGTATTTTTGATGGCAATGGTTTGACATGACAGCAGAGATGTGCATGAGAATGAGCACATCACCTGACAGGAAGCAGTTGTACTGTATGAACACTTTGGCTACAGTATGTAGGGAACCACTTCTCTTTTCTCTGCTTGTAAAACACATTGAATGAGATGAATGTGTGGTAGTTTCTTCTACAATACCTGATGCTTTCCTCTCTTAAGGGAATGTTTAACCATTCCATCCCTGTTCAATTTATATTTTTATATAATGTTTTGTTCTATATAAAGACAGACTGGATGTGTCCTCATTGTACATAGAGTTTAAACTGTGTGTTGGTGAGATTTATTTATTGGAAATATTTTTTCTTACACAGATGTGAAAGTGCCAATGACAAAGGAATGGCTTTAGATATACAGTGGGTACGGAAAGTATTCAGACCCCTTTAAATTTTTCACTCTTTGTGTCATTGCAGCCATTTGCCAAAATCAAAA
This sequence comes from Mastacembelus armatus, assembly GCF_900324485.2. NCBI lineage: Eukaryota > Metazoa > Chordata > Actinopteri > Synbranchiformes > Mastacembelidae > Mastacembelus > Mastacembelus armatus. The sequence continues at coordinate 12,971,195 of NC_046648.1, forward strand.
AAAGTTCATTTTATTTCTCATTAATGTACACTCAGCACCCCATCTTGACAGAAAAAAACAGAAATGTAGAAAATTTTGCAAATTTATTAAAAAAGAAAAACTGAAATATCACATGGTCATAAGTATTCAGACCCTGTGCTCAGTATTGAGTAGAAGCACCCTTTTGAGCTAGTACAGCCATGAGTCTTCTTGGGAATGATGCAACACGTTTTTCACACCTGGATTTGGGGATCCTCTGCCATTCTTCCTTGCAGATCCTCTCCAGTTCTGTCAGGTTGGATGGTGAACGTTGGTGGACAGCCATTTTCAGGTCTCTCCAGAGATGCTCAATTGGGTTTAGGTCAGGGCTCTGGCTGGGCCAGTCAAGAACGGTCACAGAGTTGTTCCGAAGCCACTGCTTTGTTATTTTAACTGTGTGCTTAGGGTCATTGTCCTGTTGAAAGGTGAACCTTCGGCCCAGTCTGAGGTCCTGAGCACTCTGGAAGAGGTTTTCTTCCAGGATATCTCTGTACTTGGCCGCATTCATCTTTCCTTCAATGCAACCAGTCGTCCTGTCCCTGCAGCTGAAAAACACCCCCACAACATGATGCTCCCACCACCATGTTTCACTGTAGGGATTGTATTGGGCAGGTGATGAGCAGTGCCTGGTTTTCTCCACACATACCGCTTAGAATTAACGCCAAAAAGTTCAATCTTGGTCTCATTAGACCAGAGAATCTTATTTCTCATAGTCTGGGAGTCCTTCATGTGTTTTTTGGCAAACTCTGTGCGGGCTTTCATGTGTCTTGCACTGAGGAGAGGCTTCCGTCAGGCCACTAAGCCATAATGCCCCGACTGGTGGAGGGCTGCAGTGATAGTTGACTTTGTGGAACTTTCTCCCATCTCCCTACTGCATCTCTGGAGCTCAGCCACAGTGATCTTTGGGTTCTTCTTTACCTCTCTCACCAAGGCTCCTCTCCCACGATTGCTCAGTTTGGCTGGACGGCCAGGTCTAGGAAGAGTTCTGGTCGTCCCAAACTTTTTCCATTTGAGGATTATGGAGGCCACTGTGCTCTTAGGAACCTTCAGTGCTGCAGAAATCCTTTTGTAACCTTGGCCAGATCTGTGCCTTGCCACAATTCTGTCTCTGAGCTCCTTGGGCAGTTCCTTCGACCTCATGATTCTCATTTGCTCTAACATGCACTGTGAGCTGTAAGGTCTTATATAGACAGGTGTGTGCCTTTCCTAATCAAGTCCAATCAGTTTAATTAAACACAGCTGGACTCCAATGAAGGAGCAGAACCATCTCAAGGAGGATCAGAAGAAATGGACAGCATGTGAGTTAAATATGAGTGTCACTGCAAAGGGTCTGAATAGTTATGACCATGTGATATTTCAGTTTTACTTTTTTCTATATTTCTGGTTTTGTCTGTCAAGATGGGGTCCTGAGTGTAGATTAATGAGAAATAAAATGAACTTTTTTGATTTTGGCAAGTGGCTGCAATGACACAAAGAGTGAAAAATTTAAAGGGGTCTGAATACTTTCCGTACCCACTGTAAGAGCCACAACATGGACCATGGCAGTTTTCTGATTTGTATTTTAAGAGAATCTCAGGCTTGAGAACAAATTAGCACTTTAAATAATGTGTCCAGTCTGTATATGATTCTGGATTTTGGTTGCAACTGATTTTTTTGAGCTATATACCAACACAAGGCAGTAAAATACCATCTGGAAAGCCCACAGTAGCAGGGCTAGCTGAGGGCATCAAAGGGCGACAAAGAGTCAGTCTTGTGGCTGTAGTTATTACTGTGTCAGATTTTGTCTGAATTAGATTCTGAGTTTTGAGTCCTCTTCCACAGTTTTCATAGATTGAATTACACAAATTGTAGGGCTCCTTATCCTGTTCTGAGCAATGTATCCCAATCCTAGTTTAATTTTTATCACTGTACCTGCTTTCATTTCAGTTGTTTGTCATCGTAAATTGAGCTGATTAAAAAGTCTAACAAGGACTAGCTTGAGTGTTATGCTTACTGCACAGTCAGTGGGAACTACACTACAAGGATTCTGGAAGAGCGCAGCAGATCCACATCACGACTAAGCAGGTTGACTGAGTTTGGGCAGAGAGCCTGACAAACGCTTCTGAACTGGAAAATATTAAAGTTCTGAAAATCAGAATGCTGTTCATGTTACTAACACATTGTGCTGCATGGTTGTACACAGATTGTTTACAAATTAGCTCCAGTCTAACCTAAAAACTAGATTTGTCGTAACATAGGCTGGTACTGGTCAAACTCTGGTTTTTTATGTAATGGTTTTCTACTTTACGTTTGCTAGTGAACCAGTTAGCCTTACTAGCTGCTAGTATGGGCTCTCTCTGTCTACTGTAAGCGCATTTGTTTATTGGAAATAAGCCGAGGGGAAGTTCTCCAATTAATATTAATGATTTTATTTGAAATTCCAAAAGCTTGTACAAGAACCCTTTCTGCAAGCAGTTAGCTACAACCAACCTCGCAAGAAAGAGATGCAGAACAAAAGAAACATGACATATAGAGAAACTTTAAGACACATCCCATTGATAGTGTACAGTTGGGGGGAGTCGCGGTTTAGACTTGACACGCCCTTCATTGGTGCACAGGCCGGTCCCAGCCCCTTGGCACTTACATTGTCCAATCTTCGGGCACCAGCACTCAGCTGTGAAAACTAAGAAGTCAGCTCTTAAAGATAAGGAGTTGTTTACTATCTATTCACTACTCCACAGTTATCTGGATGTAATCTCTTCTGTCACTGAGTTTCTATATCTAGACACACTATGTTGCTCAACACATTCCTTAATGCAGTTAATCACAAGCAAATCCATATGCTATTCTAACAGAGGGGTGGAGTATTGTGGGCTGCTCCACACCAAGTATCACTGAATCAATAGGATTCAGTCTTTGTCACAGAACAGCTACAAAAGAGATACCAGCTTTGACACTCGTAGATGTAGTTTGTATCGGACTTTAAGGATGTGAAAAGCAGATGACAAGACAGTCTCACAAGAGGATATCATGTTCCTAGACACTCAAAGAAGGAATAAGAAAAATGCTCAAGGACATTATGAAATGCCTCTTTCATTTAAGCATACCATACTTGCTTGACAACAGAAAACTTGCAGTAGTCAGACTCAATCATTTGAACAAGTTCTGTAAAATTGTGAAATACAACACTACGTTACTTACATGAATGACATCATTGACAGAGGTGACGCAGAAGCACTGAATGATGATGCAACCAATGGTGAAAAGTGGTACATACCACATCATGGCATCTACCATACAAAGAAGCCAGATAAGCTATGGGTTATTTTTGACTGCTTGGCAAAATTTAAAGGTACAAGTCTCAATGAACATTTACTAACAGGTCCAGACATGATAAACAATCTCACTGGGATTCTTTTAGAGTTCAGAAGCCATCCTATAGCATAACTTGTGACATTGAGAAAATCCACCAGTTCCATGTCCAAGAAAAGGGTTGTGATTATCTGTGATTTTTATGGTGGAAAGATGGTGACACAAATTCAGTGCTTCAAGATTATCAAATGAAAGTGCACCTGTTTGGTACAGTGTCTATGGACTAAAACATTTAGCCAATGAGCACGGTCAATCACACGCATTAGGCGCTCAGTTCATACTTAGAGATTTTGCGATAAGTGCAGAGACGGTAGAAAAGGACAGTTGACAGAAGAAGCATGGGTGCAAAGGGTGGTCATCACCGTCATAATTACAACACTGTTTTGCAGAGTATACCAGCATCAGAACGTGTTGTAAACTTTGAATTAAAAGATCTCACCTTCAATGACATGCTACTTGAGAGAGCTTTGGGTATTCATTAGAACATACAGAGTGACAGCTTTAAATTTCATACCCCACTAAAAGGTCAGCCCACAACATGTCGTGGCATACTGTCAACCGTTGTCTCAATATATATATAGGCCTTTGTAGCTCCATATGAGCCTTCTCCACTTTTTATGCATTGTGGTATGGATGCTTTGGTCCTTTAGTGACTAAAGAAGGAAGAAAACATCACAAAAGGTACGAACTGCTTCTAACATGCCTGTGTTCAATAGCTATTAATATAGAAATGTTAGAAGATATGTCCACAGATGCTTTAATTAACAGTCTAAGATGCTTTATTGCAATTCAAGGTACAGTACAGCAAATAAGATCCGACCAAGGTACTAATTTCGTAGGCGCGAAGAACGAACTGAACTGCAGGAACTCAATCCAGAAAGGCTCACTACCTTTCTTGCAGATAAACAGTGTGACTTTGTTTTGAATGCACCCCATTCCAGTCATGCAGGGGGTGCATGGGAGCGGCAAATCAAAACTGTACAGAGTGTTCTTAGTGCTACCATAGCCCTTTCATCAGGCAGGCTGAATGATCCTTCATTGTGCACCTTGGACCTTGGATGATCTGGAAAGATTGTGCAAAGAGGAATGGTTAAAGATCCCTCTCTCTGTATTCTCCAACCTTGTGAGATGTTAGAGGAGATTAAGTGCTGTCTTGTTAACAAAAGGGGGTTGTACGAAGTATTAAGATCAAGGGTGCCAATAATTGTGGCACACATGTTCATATAAAGTCAATTATTTGTTAATGTTATTTTTGTTTTTTGCTGAATAATTGTACTTCAATTTTTCTCTTTTTTTCTGAATTTTGGTTCTATTTTTAAAAAGAAAATGAATTTATTAGAAGCTTAAAATCCAATCTTAATCAGGGGTGCCAATAATTGTGGAGGCCACTGTATACTACAAAAAGAAACTTTCAAATTGGTGATGTGGTCATGGATATTGATGAAATCTTACCAAGGAGTGAATGGAGACTAGGAAGGATTATAGAAACTGTTCTGGCCCAGATCGACTGATAAGAAAGGCCAAAGTAGCACTTGGTGACAAAACACTAAGCAAGAAAAGGAGAACGGATCCACAAAATCTCACCAGCAGAAAGGCCAACTCAGAAGTTCCTTTTATAGGATTTTAGAAATAAATGGCAGGTTGGATATTGGTCTATAATTAGCCAAGACTCCTGGATCAAGACTAGGCTTTTTGAGTAAAGGTTTGATTACTGCAGTCTTAAAGGCCTGTGGTACGTAGCCTGATACTAGAGATAAATTTACCAAGTCTAATAAAGATGAGTTGATTAATGGCAGGGTGTCTTTAAGCAGTCTAGTCGGGATGGGGTCTAAGAGACACGATGATTTCGATGAAGCAACTACTGATGTAAATTCAGAGAGATCTATGGGAGAGAAGCAGTCTAAACATAACTGAGGTCTTACAGATGATTCAAGAGCTACTGTAGTAGAAGATTCATTTATTGCAGGTATAGGAAGCATCTGCTGAATCTTATCTCTAATAGTTGTGATTTTATTTGTAAAGAAACTCATAAATTCATCACTGCTGAGAGCTAAGGGAACACTGGGCTCAACAGAGCTGTGACTTTTTGTCAGCCTGGCTACAGTGCTGAAAAGAAACCTGGGATTTTTCTTATTTTCCTCTATTAGTGATGAATAGTATGCAGTTCTGGCTTTACGGAGAGCTTTTTTATATGTTAGTAGACTGTTTTTCCAGGCTAGAAAAATTTCCTCTAAGTTTGTGGAACGCCACTTCCTTTCCAGCCTTCGTGATGCCTGCTTTAAGGTACGAATACGTAAATTATACCATGGGGCTAGTTTTCTCTGATTCACTAACTTCTTTTTCAGAGGGGCCACAGAATCAAGCGTTTCACGCAGTGAGGTTACAGCACTGTCAACATGATCAACAACACAGGATACAATAAAATTAAACAAAAAAAAAACATCAGCAAAATAAGTGATCTGTAAACAACAGCCATCTTTCAAATGAAATATAAAGTACCCAAAAAGAAAATGCTAGATCCTGCACTGTTTCGTCGGATTAGCACCTATTGACACACAGCATGCTAGCCAAGCACATTACCAATATTTTTTACAAAACACAACCTTCTATCAGGCAAAAACATGCCACAGTGTAGTTCAGTATCTTAGTCACTGATAAGGATGAACAGATTAATCTGTGCCATCAGTGCATTTTACCTTCCAAGATTAAAAAAACATGACTTCCTACACCATAATGGGCTTCAGGACTACAGTGTCCTGGAAGAGACAAAACAGCAGAATTTGATATCTTTGCTGTGGAAAAGGCAACGCAACAGTGCCACCTACTGTCTCATTCAGGTTACTGCTATATACTGTGTATGTATATATATAATATAATATATATGTGTGGACCTGATGTATTTGTGAGTGAAATTTTCATACATATAAGATGCCACCATTTGATTGTCTGATGTGTATTTCAGTAGAGGGTTGCAGGAAGCAAGGAAGACACAGGTAGTCACACGAGACACAGACAGACAGACACCTGACACCTCTATTCTCTTAATGTCATCTATCACCTGCTGCCTCAGGCCCTGCTGGTCATAATTGTTTAATGTTTGGTCATAATTGTTTAATGTTCTAGACAAAACCTTATGTCTGCCAGCACACATTTTACTATTGACACACTTTTTGATTTCTCTGGCCTGTCTCCTACTTTAAGTTAGAAACTTATTCAATAGTTTCTTTGTACATGGTGTATTGGTAGCGATGGTTGTCATGTTGTCCATGTACCTCTGTCCTGACTGAAGCCTCTCCCCTCCTACAACCCACTTTGATGCCCTAATAATAACTTCCATTGCCATGGTAAAAACTAACGCTGAGACTGTGCATCATAATGTCTATCTGTATTTGTTGCCACACTGTAGATAACTCTTTCATTGTAAAACATACCTGGATGTCATTAAAGTACTCTGTCACTAGACATTTTACTATCTCTGGTACCTTTAAAGTGTCCTAGTGATTCCCGCAGTAAGCTATGTGGTACAGAGCCAAAGGCATTTGCTATATCTAAGAAAACCACATGCATGGTGCCAGATCATGCTTGTGTGCTCCAAGTATCAAGAAAAACCTGGGATTCTAGCTTTCTGCACGGAGGTATCAATAAATGTATTACTTAACTTTGCCCTTAAACCAGCAACAGTTTGGTTTGCCCTGCACAGAATTTCTCCTGGTACTTTGCAGTCCTGAAGAATCAGGATCCGATCATCTACTGTAGCACTCCTTGTTTATTTGCTATGGACTCTAGTGAGTTCTTTATGTGCGTTATGGGCTTTATGTAAATACTTTTGTAAATGCTACATTTTAAATCTAATTTTTGTAAATACTTCAAAATTGCACACTTTTTGATTGCATGTACACTTTACCCCTTTCTAATACTGCTTTTTGCACTTTAAACTGCCAGCCAGACTAATTCTTTTTCTATTCTATAAGAAGAATTAGTCTGGAATCTCATAGTTGAGATCGAATTCATGGGGGCGGGCCAATGGCCGCAGAATAAACCAATCAGAGAAAGGAATTATATGACGCAAGCAAAGCGGCATTGAGACCAGTTTCAAAAAACAAACATCAAAAAAGTCATGTTATAAGCCTGTGATAGACCCGGCTCATTTGAAGCCACAGGAAGAGACTCCCTAAAGACCTTTACACACCAGGAACGACACGAATAAATGCCACGAAAAATTCGGAGACGAATAAAACCGACCACAGATAATCAAGCGCGAATATACGACTGGAGCTTCTAAAAAATAGGGCTACAAAAAATGGATTCCTCATCAAGCGATGATGACCTTGTCCAGATTTTACAAAATAAAAGCATAAAAAAAATTTGGATTGCACCCAATACAACGCATAAGAGTTAAGTTGAATGTTTTTAAGTGACTTTCCAACAAGCTGCATTGTGATTGGTCAGAGGTATTCCTGTCTTTTTCCTGTCTTGTTCTTTTGCTTTAACTAGTGAATTTCCCCGTTGTGCGATCAATAAAGTTTGATCTTGATCATGATATTGTCCTGCAAAATGAACTGGGATCAAATGTATAAAAGATGAGTGTAAATATTACATTAAAAATGTTTCTTCAGTAATAAGAAGTGTGGAGTGAGAATTAAATCAGGTTTAGTTTTTCACTTTGAACTAATCACTGGTTTTCCAGTTTTATCTTTTTCGGCGAGAGGAAAACATAATATAATAAGCAATTGAGCCTTTGTTGTGTATACTATGAAATGTGACTCTAAATGGAAAGGTGGCGGACAGCTCCCTCTATCGGTCTAGCAGCCCGGACAGACGTGAAGGAATTTCCGCTGACGTCACTGCGTATGTCCATAACAGGTCTGCAGCTGTTGGAGAGCAACAATAACATGTCTGTGTAACAACTTCACTGCGGCTTCAGCGGTACCTGACACTGCCTGAGACCACCACGTTTCACAAAATGCGGTTGTTCGAGTAAGTCAGACCTTGTTCGTCCTCTGAGTCGACAGCCTGATTATAGTCGCGGCCATCGCCGCGTAACAAAAACAAAGAATCGCCCAGAGGGGAACAGGGTAATTTGGGGCTGCATCTGGGTCAGTGGGCCTCTCGACGGCTGTATTGGTGGTTCTGTTATCCCCGCAGTGTGTCGCTGCGCCTGTTATTTGTGTACGCGTCGTGTCACTTGTAGAAACCTTGGTAACGTTAACATGCAGGCTAACGGGGCAGGACAGGACCAAGATTCAGACCTGCCTTGCCGAAACGGTGCACAGAACGGTGCGGCGTCCTCCCCCGGGACAGCTCACTCTAACGGACTTGTGTCAGGTCCCAACAATGGAAACACTGTCAGCCACAACAACAACAACGGAGTTTCAGCCCTGCCTGCTTCCAACACAAGCACCACGGCAGATGGGAAGAAGAAGAAACGGATGTCTCAGTGTGAGGAGGATGTCATCCGGCTGATAGGACAACATCTACACGATTTAGGTCTCAAGTAAGTGATGAATGTGTCATCACGCAGGCGAGCCTGTTCAGCCAGTTACGTTGACCTTTGGACATGTTGTCTTCTCTGTGGTGTAGAGCGAAGAACAACCTTAACCTGAAACAAGAAATTCGCCAGTTTTCAGAGTTAAAGGGGGTATATTTACATGTCATTAATTCAAAGATCTAAATCCAAGATCTAAACATAGCCTATAGTGTCTCAGACACACAGTCCTATGTTGTTTTTCAGCTGTTCACACGACTGTGAACCGTGACAAGACCGTACATGTTGTACAGCCTATCCTGCCATCCACGATATATACCACTGGTCCTGCACAGTTAACTGTTGACCCAGCTGGTAATGGGCAAGCAACAAGGTCCACCAGGACGCCAGAGTATCTAGAGAAATCCTGTTCACACATGGGGATAAATTGGAAAGTCCACACAGAAAGCCCCCAAGGGTCAAATGAGATTCCAGCTTGAAACCTTCTTGCAGCAAGGCAACAGTGCTAAGCATTTTACCACTGTTCCACCCTCTATTTTCACTTTGTATTAAAAATAGCAAAATTGAGTTTGGTGCATTTCTGTGTCATTGCTTATGATATAAATTGTTTTTTTCTTTTGTTGTTTACATTGTTTACAGTCAGACAGTGGACCTCCTGATGCAGGAGTCTGGCTGCAGACTGGAGCACCCCTCTGCCACTAAGTTCCGCAATCATGTCATGGAAGGAGAGTGGGACAAGGTATAACCAAATTATCTGAATGCTTAACTATACTCTTAGAAGCACTCTATTTAGACAAAGGAAATTACTCCTATGAATTCAGTTTATTAAAAAAGTTCACTGCAGAGTGGTCTGTGCTTGAACTATCCCATATTCAACCTATCTACCTGAGTTTGCATGATTCATGCTTTTCCCCTTGTTTTTTTCAGGCTGAGAGTGATCTGAATGAACTGAAGGCACTGATGCATTCTCCAAGTGCTATAGTGGTAAGTGCAAGTCTAGCAATTCTTGAACTATTGAGATGCAGTTTTCTGCCTAATATGCCGTGTTATTTCAGCAATAAATGAACACTTAATGTGTAGTGTGCCATGAACACAGACTATAGGGACAAAATCAGAGAAACCCAACAGTAGTTACAGAACATGATTTCATATGTTTGTGTCACCACCAAAGAATAATTCAAGGAAACCTTTAAGCAGTTTTACAGAAACAACCACGGAAACACATAGCTTAAATCATGACTTCTTTGAGTATGTTATGCTTCGAGTGAGATCAGAATAAAATAGGCATGCCGATACTTTGCAAAGCGTTTGAAGCAATTCTGGTACTGGAGCATAATGATCTTAGACTTGTACTGTCTACTGATAAGCGGTTCATTCTGGATGTTTTGCCTTTGTATGTTCTTTCTGTTTAGAGGGTACTGTTTGAGATTGAAAGAGCAGGATAGACAAAGCACAAAGTATGAGCCTCACCCATACCAGACCATTCACTCAGCATATCTGCACATTCAACTGCTCACCGTGTCACTGTGGACCGTTGCAAACAGTTACATCTGTCTGATTTAACTGATAATTACATTTGTTGCCAAATATTTCAATAATTGATATTTATTGATTAGTTGTTGTAGTTGTTCCTCCTTAGGTTTTTCTTTTCTGGCTGCTCCTGTTAGGGTTTGCCACAGCGAATCAGTTGATGCGCATGATTGATTTGGCACAAGTTTTACACCAGATGCAACCCTCTCATTTACTTGGGCTTGGGACTCAATGACTGAGTTTAGTGGCCTGGTCTTCCATGGTGGTTTCCTATCCGAGTACTAAACAGCCCAGCCCTGCTTAACTTCTGAGATCTGACGGGATCGGGCACTAGCAGGACGGTATGGATGCCCATGTTGCAGCCCTAGTAATTTTATTAAATAAATACATTTTCCACTAGAATTTTACCACAGTGGTTTTAAAACTAAATTTTTAAACAATTACCTCTTCAGATAAGGGCAGACCAAAATGAAGATGTAGAATGAATCAGTAGTATGTTTAGACTGCTTCTCTCCCATAGATCTCTCTGAATTCACATCAGTAGTTGCTTCATCTAAATCATCAACATGTCTCTTAGACCCCATCCCGACTAGACTGCTTAAAGACACCCTGCCATTAATTAACTCATCTTCATTAGACTTATTAAATTTATCTCTAGTATCAATTCAATTCAATTCAATTCAATTTTATTTGTATAGCGCCAAATCACAATACAAATCATCTCAAGGCACTTTACAAAAACTAAAACTAAAAACCCAACAATTCCCTTATGAGCAAGCACTTGGCGACAGTGGAGAGGAAAAAAACTCCCTTTAACGGAAGAAAAAAACCTCCAGCAGAACCGGGCTCAGTTTGGGCGGCCATCTGCCTCGACCGGTTGGGGTGAGTGGATAGAGCAGAGAGAAAAGAACAGCAACAATAAACAACAAATAGACACTGCAAGTTGGTGGGGCCAGTAACTGCACATCAGCGATAAACAGCTCCAGGACCAGGGACACCTGCAGAAGGTACAGAGAGAGAGAGAGAGAGAGGGAGGGAGAGAGCACAAACTAGGGGAGAGAGAGAGCACAAGGTTAGTAACATTCAATGGTGGAATATACATGAGGTGGGAGGGGGGGGGTTAGGGTAGGGGGAGCTCAGTGCACCGATGGTCCTCGGGCAGTCTAGGCCTATAGCAGCATAACTAACTAAGGGATGGTTCAGGGTTGCCTGAAGCCAGCCCTAACTATATGCTTTGTCAAAGAGGAAGGTTTTAAGTCTAGCCTTAAAAGTACAGAGAGTGTCTGCCTCCTGAACCCAGGCTGAGAGCTGGTTCCACAGGAGAGGAGCTTGATAGCTAAAGGCTCTGCCTCCCATTCTGCTTTTGAGAACTCTGGGAACCACAAGTAGGCCTGCACTCTGAGAGCGAAGTGGTCTATTGGGATAATATGGTACTATGAGGTCTTTAAGGTATGAAGGAGCTTGATTATGAAGGGATTTGTATGTGAGAAGAAGGATTTTAAATTCTATTCTATATTTTACAGGGAGCCAATGAAGAGAAGCCAATATAGGAGAAATATGATCTCTCTTGCTAGTTCCTGTCAGGACTCTGGCTGCGGCATTCTGGATTAATTGGAGGCTTTTTATTAAGATATTAGGACATCCAGATAGTAATGAGTTACAGTAATCTAGCCTTGAGGAAACAAACGCATGGACTAGTTTTTCTGCATCATTTTGAGACAGGATGTTCCTAATTTTGGAAATGTTGCGCAGGTGAAAGAATGCAGTTCTAGAAATTTGTTTTATGTGTGAGTTAAAGGACATGTCCTGGTCAAAAATAACTCCAAGGTTTTTTACAGTAGTGCTGGAGGCCAGGGCTATGCCATCTAGAGTAGCTATAATTTTAGAAAAGTTATTTCTGAGATTTTTAGGCCCAAATATAATGACTTCTGTTTTCTCCGAGTTTAAAAGTAAAAAGTTACTGGTCATCCAAGCCTTTATGTCAGTTAGACAGGCTTGAAGTCTGGTTAACTGGTTTGTGTTAACAGGTTTAATAGATAGATATAACTGAGTGTCATCCGCATAGCAGTGGTAATTAATAGAGTGCTTCCTAATGATATATCCTAAAGGAAGCATGTACAGGGTGAACAGAATCGGTCCTAGCACAGAACCTTGTGGAACTCCATAACTAACTTTTGTTCGTGTGGAAGGTTCATCATGGACATGAACAAACTGGAATCTGTCCGATAAATAAGATTGGAACCACTTTAACGCTGTTCCTCTGATACCAATCACATGCTCCAGTCTCTGTAATAAGATGTTGTGGTCAATGGTGTCGAATGCTGCACTAAGGTCTAGGAGGACAAGTATCGAAACAAGTCCATTATCTGAGGCTAAGAGAAGATCGTTGGTAACTTTCAACAGTGCTGTTTCTGTACTATGATGTGCTCTAAATCCTGATTGGAAATCTTCAAATAGTTCATTCCTGTGTAAGTGGTCTGATAGCTGCTTAGCAACAGCTTTTTCTAGGATTTTAGAAATAAATGGCAGGTTGGATATTGGTCTATAATTAGCCAAGACACCTGGATCAAGACTAGGCTTTTTGAGTAAAGGTTTGATTACTGCAGTCTTAAAGGCCTGTGGTACGTAGCCTGATACTAGAGATAAATTTACCAAGTCCAATAAAGATGAGTTCATTAATGGCAGGGTGCCTTTAAGCAGTCTAGTCGGGATGGGGTCCAAGAGACACGTTGATGATTTCGATGAAGCAACTACTGATGTAAATTCAGAGAGATCTATAGGAGAGAAGCAGTCTAAACATAGCATCAGCAGTATCAGGCTACGTACCACAGGCCTTTAAGACTGCAGCAATCAAACCCCTACTCAAAAAGCTTAGTCTTGATCCAGGAGTCTTGGCTAATTATAGATCAATAGCCAACCTGCCATTTATTAAATTTATTAAAATTCTGGAAAAAGCTGTTGCTGAACAGCTATCAGACCACTTACACAGGAATGAACTAATTGAACATTTTCAATCACAATTTAGAGCACATTATAGTACAGAAACAGCACTGTTAAAAGTCACCAACGATCTTCTCTTAGCCAGAGATAATGGACTTGTTTCTATACTTGTCTTCCTAGATCTTAGTGCTGCATTCGACACTATTGACCACAACATCTTATTACAGAGATTAAAGCATGTGACTGGTATCAGAAGAACAGCATTAAAATGGTTCCAATTCCTATTTATCTGACAGATTCCAGTTCGTTCATGTCTATGATGAACCTTCCACACACACAAAAGTTAGTTATGGAGTTCCACAAGGCTCTGTGCTAGAACCGATTCTGTTCACCCTGTACCTGCTTCCTTTAGGCAGTGTTATTAGGAAGCACTCTGTTAATTACCGCTGCTATGCAGATGACACTCCCCTCCCTTCCCTTCCCCTTTCTTCCTCTCCTCCCACCTCATATGTATATTCCACCATTGAATGTCACTAACTTTGTGCTCTCTCTCTCCCCTAGTTTGTGCTCTCTCCCTCTCTCTCTGTTGTCTCTCTGTAACTTCCTGCAGTTGTCCCCAGTCCTGGAGCTGTATATCGTTGATGTGCAGTTATTGGCCCCACCAACCTTCAGTGTCTATTTGTTGTTTATTGTTGCTGTTCTTTTCTCTCTCCTCTATCCACTCACCCCAACCAGTGGCGACAGATGGCCACCCAAACTGAGCCCAGTTATCCTGGAGGTTTTTTCTTCCGTTAAAGGGAGTTTTTCCTCTCCACTGTCGCCAAGTGCTTGCTCATAAGGGATTTGTTGGATTTTATGTTTTTGTAAAGTGCCTTAAGATTATTTGTTTTGTGATTTGGCGCTATACAAATAAAATTGAATTTAATTGAATTGAATTGCAGGCTGCAATAAATCAGCAGGAAGTATGTAAACTTAGGAAAGCATAAGTTTGACACAGTTTTAGTAAGTGGTGGGTTAAACAGGCACCAAGTATGTACAGTATATGCAAAACACAAATACTGAATGTTTAAAAAAAAAAAAAAAACTTCAATTAATGTAAGAAAGTTATTATTCTTGGATGTTATATAGGTAAATGTTGCAGAATACACATATTGTGATGATTAACTGCCTTTGCTGTTTTTGGGTGTCCTTTCCTTGTTTTTCTATACAGCGGATGAAGTTCCTGCTGCTGCAGCAAAAGTATCTGGAGTATCTGGAGGATGGAAATGTCCTAGAGGCCCTACAGGTCCTCAGAGCTGAACTTACTCCCCTAAAGTTCAACACAGAACGTATTCACATCCTGAGCGGGTCAGTTTGCCAGAAGACAGGGAAACTGAGATGTTGATAGGTGTGGTAGTAATGGTTTTGGCAGTCTGTGCGTGCTGACTTTAGTGACTGCATCACTAAGTTGAACAGCCATAATTTTACCATGCATTTTATCTGATATGGCCTTTTTGAAGGCCAGTAGCAAACAGGGCTAATATGGTAAATAGCCATTGTTACAGAACTTAAACATGATTTTTTTTTTAAAATGAAGTCTTCAGTGTTTTCCTTAGTTTGCTGCTTGTCAGAAACCTTTAGAACAATAAGGCCAACACAGTCTAAAACACTAAAAGGCAATCCACATGTCCATCACTTTTTCTTCTCAATTATCAAATATAACAACCATTGATGGCATATATGGGTGGACCTATCCAGTATGATGTCACTCATTGCAAGAATAAATCCAATTCAGTCACCTTTTTTGGCCGTTATGGACGTCATCATGCTGCTTTTGTGGAGCCAGAAGTACCATATTTAACCAAAAGGGCATTGTCTAGAGAACATTCCCATGGCGACCACTGAGCCAATCAGCTTGTTGAACATACAGGTCCCCTGGAGAGAGCAGCAAATTTTTCAATAGAAGTCAATGGATGCCAGGGCTTTTTGGAGCCAGCAGCTACTTCCAATTTGGCTTCAAACCCGGAAGTGGGCTTGCTATGTGCATCATAGTCACAGTCATTGGTAACATCACAGATTTCAGACTTAATGTATTATTATGGTAGCAATAATGGTCCCTCAAGAATCCATTTTTACTACTCTGTGTACTACCTAGTTCACTTTTAAGCATTCCTCCCCCCAACTATGCAGTTTCCTTCAAATATAGTCCACTTGTGCAGACTGCATAACTACTTGTGTCCAGTAAAATTTCTGATCCTCCTCAGCCTGCTGAAGACTACTAGTCTTCCTTCTCTGCACCACAAGAGTTCTGCTCAGAGGTGAACAGGGTGGAAAATGGACACTTCAGTGACAAAGTGATATATTGGTGTGAGCTCCCTGCTTGAGCGTGTAGCTCAGAAAATGTCATTTGGTCTTTTGAAGGTACCTGATGTGCAGTCATGCAGAGGACCTGCGAGCCAAAGCCGAGTGGGAAGGCAAAGGCACAACATCTCGAACAAAGCTGCTGGATAAGCTCCAGAGTGAGTGCAGTCTGATTCACTCTACACAGTTGTTCTCTACAAATTTAGCACTCCTTTACTGACATCGTTGTGGTTTATACCGTGGGCTATATTTTCCTGAAACAGGCATTATGGGCATGACCACCAGCAATAACACCAACGGGCCAACAGGGCAGCCAGCCTCAAGGTGAAGGAGAGACAGAATAGATTATTACTGGGAGGAAGCTGGAATTGGGGAGGGTTTGAGTAATGGAAATAAAATAAGTTCCTCTCATCCCCTTTAAGTAAAACAGCTAACAGCGTATGGCTAGTAGGGTTAATGTTTACCTAAGAAATTTCTTTCTTTATTATATGAGGACCCAGAAGTCAACCCTCTTGATCAACAATTTCTCTGCAGTGGTGCAGCTGTTGGCTGTAAGACTCTTTATCTGTATTACCACCTTCTTACAATGATGTACTGCTAAGTTATACTGTATAAAAATTTCACATGAATATTTATTTAGTATTCCACTAATGTGACTTAGCAGTAGTGGCGAAACTTACAGTGTAGACTTTGCAGCCAGCAGCATTTCTACAGGCTAATTATGTTACAGCTGTGATGGTACATCATGGCAAACACCAGCCCTGTTGAGCATATTAATATTAATAGAAACATATTGGGTATTTTATTTATTTTAATGTTTTTAAGTTATAACTTTAAAATATATTGAAAATAATTCCACAATGAATTGAGGTGGGTAAGTTGTGTAATTTCAATATTTACTGCATTTAAAGTTGGTGTGTTGGTGTGAAGTATATTTTTGTATACTAGTTCCCATGCATCCCTGCCTAAACTGCTGTTAGGAAAATGTTGCTGTCTGCATTAAGAGGGTTCTGAGTAGGTTTTACTGCAAAATTAGCACCACAATTACACTGCAGCACTTAATCTATATTAAAAGTCTAAGCTGTGCATCTTCTTCCACACTGGCACAAACAAGTTCATTTGATGGCAGCCTCAAATCAGATGCAGCCTAAAAAAAATTATTTGCACCCAGAAAAACTGCCTGAAGCCTGTGTTTGGACTAATTATGACATTGTGCCTGCAGGAAAATGAAATCCTGTGCTAGCTATGAAATCCTGTAGCTGTTTCCTACATATGTGCATTTGTTTCCTGTCTGTATTATGTGTAGATGTGATTCAGCTACATTATACTGTATGAAAAGTTTATGATACTAAAAGTTTCTCTTACATAACCGAAATCCAATATTTATTCCATTTCCAAAATAGAGATTTTTAAGAGTAATATTTTGGTATACAGCATTATCTTTATAACATAGACTAAAAATATCCTGAAAATCTTTACATAATAGTCATATCTTGTAGGCACTTACAAAATTTCACTCTACAATGTTGACCTCTATAATAGGTCAACATTATTTCATTGTCTTGGATAACATTTACACCATGTAGCATAGAGTGAAACATTGGACCTTGCTTGCTTGTCCAACAAGAAACAAAAAGCTGTGGTTGTGTAAAGGAGAAGGGTCTTATGGGTAAGTAGCTGTTGGCAAAGGATTATGTTAGAGCTGTCACACACACACACACACACACACACACACACACACACACACACACACACACACACACCTCCCAAATCTGGACATGTAATGCCACCTAAGTTGTTTGATTCATTAAATTCCTGTCAGGAGGCAGGTTTAAAATGGAGATGAAAATAAACATATATGCACTACATAAAATATACAATAAGATACCTTGTGTGTAAACTAATTAGTGTGGGTGTGCGTCTGTGTCTCTGTCTGTGCAGCATACCTCCCTCCATCAGTGATGCTGCCTCCCCGCCGCCTGCAGACTCTGCTGCAGCAGGCAGTGGAGCTGCAGAGGGAACGATGCCTTTACCACAACACTAAGGTGGACAGTGGTCTGGACTCTGTATCCCTGTTGCTGGACCACACCTGCAGCCGGTAAAAAAAAACAATCATATACATGTTATAGCACCAATGTATATGCCTGACCTATGGGCTTAGGTGGTCCAGGTTTGATTTATAAATAAGTAATGGTGACAGTTCGGTCTCTGGGTGTTTCTCAGACGATATGTGTTTCACCTGACCTAAATCTTATTCCTATTTCAAACAGTTAATCATTTATCTTGCTTGACTTGGCCCCAACCTTACCCTAACCATTTTTTCTGCTGCATATCACCATTACATAATCTAAACTATAACCACAACCGTGTGACAGGTGACACTACAGGAAACACTATCTGAAGGAGGGACAGGCAGGGCTTTGCGGTTATTGGGTGAATGCAGGTTTGCAAACCTGGCCCCATGCAGGACTCACTGATCAAGACATCAGTAAATAAAAGCATGTGAGCTATACCACAGCCAGTCATAACACATTAAAAGTTGCTTATTTTAATGATTTGATTTGGTTAGGTTTTCAAGCTATAAAAAGACAAAAATAATGAAAGACAGAAAATAATAATAGGCATAGTACATGTAAGCATGCATACCATATATTTACAGTGGGTACGGAAAGTATTCAGACCCCTTTAAATTTTTCACTCGTGTCATTGCAGCCATTTGCCAAAATCAAAAAAGTTCATTTTATTTCTCATTAATGTACACTCAGCACCCCATCTTGACAGAAAAAAACAGAAATGCAGAAATTTTTGCAAATTTATTAAAAAAGTAAAACTGAAATATCACATGGTCATAAGTATTCAGACCCTGTGCTCAGTATTGAGTAGAAGCACCCTTTTGAGCTAGTACAGCCATGAGTCTTCTTGGGAATAATGCAACAAATTTTTCACACCTGGATTTGGGGATCCTCTGCCATTCTTCCTTGCAGATCCTCTCCAGTTCTGTCAGGTTGGATGGTGAACGTTGGTGGACAGCCATTTTCAGGTCTCTCCAGAGATGCTCAATTGGGTTTAGGTCAGGGCTCTGGCTGGGCCAGTCAAGAACGGTCACAGAGTTGTTCCGAAGCCACTCCTTTGTTATTTTAACTGTGTGCTTAGGGTCATTGTCCTGTTGAAAGGTGAACCTTCGGCCCAGTCTGAGGTCCTGAGCACTCTGGAAGAGGTTTTCTTCTAGGATATCTCTGTGCTTGGCCACATTCATCTTTCCTTCAATTGCAACCAGTCGTCCTGTCCCTGCAGTTGAAAAACACCCCCACAACATGATGCTCCCACCACCATGTTTCACTGTAGGGATTGTATTGGGCAGGTGATGAGCAGTGCCTGGTTTTCTCCACACATACTGCTTACAATTAACGCCAAAAAGTTCAATCTTGGTCTCATCAGACCAGAGAATCTTATTTCTCATAGTCTGGGAGTCTTTCATGTGTTTTTTGGCAAACTCTATGCGGGCTTTCATGTGTCTTGCACTGAGGAGAGGCTTCCGTGGGGCCACTCTGCCATAAAGCCCCGACTGGTGGAGGGCTGCAGTGATAGTTGACTTTGTGGAACTTTCTCCCATCTCCCTACTGCATCTCTGGAGCTCAGCCACAGTGATCTTTGGGTTCTTCTTTACCTCTCTCACCAAGGCTCTTCTCCCACGATTGCTCAGTTTGGCTGGACGGCCGGGTCTAGGAAGAGTTCTGGTCGTCCCAAACTTTTTCCATTTGAGGATTATGGAGGCCAGTGTGCTCTTAGGAACCTTCAGTGCTGCAGAAATTCTTTTGTAACCTTGGCCAGTTCTGTGCCTTGTCACAATTCTGTCTCTGAGCTCCTTGGGCAGTTCCTTTGACCTCATGATTCTCATTTGCTCTGACATGCACTGTGAGCTGTAAGATCTTATATAGACAGGTGTGTGCCTTTCCTAATCAAGTCCAATCAGTTTAATTAAACATAGCTGGACTCCAATGAAGGAGCAGAACCATCTCAAGGAGGATCAGAAGAAATGGACAGCATGTGAGTTAAATATGAGTGTCATTGCAAAGGGTCTGAATACCTATGACCATGTGATATTTCAGTTTTTCTTTTTTAATAAATTTGCAAAAATTTCTACAGTTCTGTTTTTTTCTGTCAAGATGGGGTGCTGAGTGTACCTTAATGAGAAATAAAATGAACTTTTTTGATTTTGGCAAATGGCTGCAATGACACAAAGAGTGAAAAATTTAAAGGGGTCTGAATACTTTCCGTACCCACTGTAGATACACATACTGCAAATACACCTATATAATCCATCAATTATCTACCATTTATTCCTGCAGTCTGTGGTCATGGGGGGCTGGAGCTAATCCCAGCTGATACTGGGTGAGAGGTGGAGTACACTGTCACAAGGCTGACACATAGTCAGATAACCCCTATAGGCAATTTAGAGTCACCCATTAGCCTAACCCAAGCCGGAGTACCCAGGGAAAACTCATACAGACATGTTGAGAACATGCAAACTCAACACAAAAAGACCACACAGAAAAGGATTTGAACCCACAATCTTCTGTAAGGCTACAGTAAATACAAAATAATGAAGAAAATAATACACCAAGGTACATAAATGGCTTCAAATTCACATAAAAAACAGATTAAAAATTGAATTAGGAAGTAGGATCTCTCTGCCTCATATATCTGTATTCTTAATCTTCAGGAAACAGTTCCCCTGCTACACTCAGCAGATTCTCACTGAACATTGCAATGAAGTATGGTTCTGCAAGTTCTCCAACGATGGCACAAAGCTGGCTACTGGGTCCAAAGACACCACAGTCATTGTGTGGCACGTTGATGTGGTAATCGGTTATATCTGTCATCAGTTCGACTTCAAAACTTACAAAAAAATGTCAGTGTGTGGAATAACACCTGTAATAACTGGATTCAGACTGGATTTGTCTGTTGGTTGACAGGAAACCCAACAGCTGAAGTTGTTGAAGACTCTTGAGGGTCATGCTTACGGAGTTTCATACCTGGCATGGAGCCCTGATGATGCCTATCTTATAGCCTGTGGTCCTGATGACTGCTCTGAGCTGTGGCTATGGAATGTACAGGTACAATACTTCTTACAGAAGGTGGAAGCAGAAGGCAGACACAGGAGACACTTGCAAACACCGCACACAAATGTCCGGTCACCTGCATGCTCAAACCCAGAACCCTAACTGCTAACCACTGCATCATTGTGCTACCTTCCTTAAATATACAGTGGGTATGGAAAGTATTCAGACCCCTTTAAATTTTTCACTCTGTGTCATTGCAGCCATTTGCCAAAATCAAAAAAGGTCATTTTATTTCTCATTAATGTACACTCAGCACCCCATCTTGACAGAAAAAAACAGAACTGTAGAAATGTAGAAATTTTTACAAATTTATTAAAAAAGAAAAACTGAAATATCACATGGTCATAAGTATTCAGACCCTGTGCTCAGTATTGAGTAGAAGCACCCTTTTGAGCTAGTACAGCCATGAGTCTTCTTGGGAATGATGCAACAAGTTTTTCACACCTGGATTTGGGGATCCTCTGCCATTCTTCCTTGCAGATCCTCTCCAGTTCTGTCAGGTTGGATGGTGAACGTTGGTGGACAGCCATTTTCAGGTCTCTCCAGAGATGCTCAATTGGGTTTAGGTCAGGGCTCTGGCTGGGCCAGTCAAGAATGGTCACAGAGTTGTTCCGAAGCCACTGCTTTGTTATTTTAGCTGTGTGCTTAGGGTCATTGTCCTGTTGAAAGGTGAACCTTCGGCCCAGTCTGAGGTCCTGAGCACTCTGGAAGAGGTTTTCTTCCAGGATATCTCTGTACTTGGCCGCATTCATCTTTCCTTCAATTGCAACCAGTCGTCCTGTCCCTGCAGCTGAAAAACACCCCCACAACATGATGCTCCCACCACCATGTTTTACTGTAGGGATTGTATTGGGCAGGTGATGAGCAGTGCCTGGTTTTCTCCACACATACCGCTTAGAATTAACGCCAAAAAGTTCAATCTTGGTCTCATCGGACCAGAGAATCTTATTTCTCATAGTCTGGGAGTCCTTCATGTGTTTTTTGGCAAACTCTATGCGGGCTTTCATGTGTCTTGCACTGAGGAGAGGCTTCCGTGGGGCCACTCTGCCATAAAGCCCCGACTGGTGGAGGGCTGCAGTGATAGTTGACTTTGTGGAACTTTCTCCCATCTCCCTACTGCATCTCTGGAGCTCAGCCACAGTAATCTTTCGGTTCTTCTTTACCTCTCTCACCAAGGCTCTTCTATTCAATTCAATTCAATTTATTTGTATAGCGCCAAATCACAATACAAATCATCTCAAGGCACTTTACAAAAACTAAAACTAAAAACCCAACAATTCCCTTATGAGCAAGCACTTGGCGACAGTGGAGAGGAAAAAACTCCCTTTAACGGAAGAAAAAAACCTCCAGCAGAACCGGGCTCAGTTTGGGCGGCCATCTGCCTCGACCGGTTGGGGTGAGTGGATAGAGCAGAGAGAAAAGAACAGCAACAATAAACAACAAATAGACACCGCAAGTTGGTGGGGCCAGTAACTGCACATCAGCGATAAACAGCTCCAGGACCAGGGACACCTGCAGAAGGTACAGAGAGAGAGAGAGAGAGAGAGAGAGGGAGGGAGAGAGCACAAACTAGGGGAGAGAGAGAGAGCACAAGGTTAGTAACATTCAATGGTGGAATATACATGAGGTGGGAGAGAAGAGGGGGGGGGGGGTTAGGGTAGGGGAGCTCAGTGCACCGATGGTCCTCGGGCAGTCTTGGTCTATAGCAGCATAACTAAGGGATGGTTCAGGGTTGCCTGAAGCCAGCCCTAACTACATGCTTTGTCAAAGAGGAAGGTTTTAAGTCTAGCCTTAAAAGTACAGAGAGTGTCTGCCTCCTGAACCCAGGCTGGGAGCTGGTTCCATAGGAGAGGAACTTGATAACTAAAGGCTCTGCCTCCCAGTCTGCTTTTGGAAACTCTGGGAACCACAAGTAGACCTGCACTCTGAGAGCGAAGTGGTCTATTGGGATAATATGGTACTATGAGGTCTTTAAGGTAGGAAGGAGCTTGATTATGAAGGGATTTGTATGTGAGAAGAAGGATTTTAAATTCTATTCTATATTTTACAGGGAGCCAATGAAGAGAAGCCAATATAGGAGAAATATGATCTCTCTTGTTAGTTCCTGTCAGGACTCTGGCTGCGGCATTCTGGATTAATTGGAGGCTTTTTATGGAGATATTGGGACATCCAGATAGTAATGAGTTACAGTAATCTAGCCTTGAGGTAACAAATGCATGGACTAGTTTTTCTGCATCATTTTGAGACACGATGTTCCTAATTTTGGCAATGTTGCGCAGGTGACAGAATGCAGTTCTAGAGATTTGTTTTATGTGTGAGTTGAAGGACATGTCCTGGTCAAAAATAACTCCAAGGTTTTTTACAGTAGTGCTGGAGGCCAGGGTTATGCCATCTAGAGTAGCTATAATTTGAGAAAAGTTATTTCTGAGATTTTTTGGCCCAAATATATGACTTCTGTTTTCTCAAAGTTTAAAAGTAAAAAGTTACTGGTCATCCAGGCCTTTATGTCAGTTAGACAGGCTTGAAGTCTGGTTAACTGGTTTGTGTTAACAGGTGTAACCCTCTGGGGTCGACGCACGCGTCGGCGCGTTTTGACGCATCTTTTTCTGATAAGGCCGACACAAACTTAAATTACTCCGTCAATTCTGATCGTACAGATATAAGAAGTATATCATTCAAATCTGTAAAGGGTCTAGTTTTAGTGGTATACCATCATAATAACAACAAAACGTTGTGCTTTTTTTAAATAAAGAAAGCCGACAGGGTGCGCTCTCGGCCTTTTCTGTCTCTGCCATTTCTCTTCACAGACGCGTAAATAAAACAACCAGAATCTCAGCGAATACTTGGCTCATAAAAATAAGAATCATATGGCTAGAAAGCTTGAAATGTTTTCTTTTGAGTGAAACAATCCAAGTCCAAAACAAATCATCACTTTTTATTTAATCCGTATGAACGTAAGGAGAAGTCTGTTTCTTCCTTTCTCACCTCATTACAGGTAATGCGGTCCCGCCTTGTACACTGTCCACTGTTCACATGTAAATAATCTCAGGTGAACCAGGTAAATATGTGCACACCCCCGAGAAATGACACAAAATATCAAACTTTATCATAGAATTTACTCACTTTTTCGGCGCGTTTGGATGATGGCGCGTTACGCACGTGATGAAGCACTTCTTGTATTCCACACAGAGACAAATAGTGCTGCAGAAATTCTTTTGTAACCTTGGCCAGATCTGTGCCTTGCCACAATTCTGTCTCTGAGCTCCTTGGGCAGTTCCTTCGACCTCATGATTCTCATTTGCTCTGACATGCACTGTGAGCTGTAAGGTCTTATATAGACAGGTGTGTGCCTTTCCTAATCAAGTCCAATCAGTTTATTTAAACATAGCTGGACTCCAATGAAGGAGCAGAACCATCTCAAGGAGGATCAGAAGACATAGACAGTATGTGAGTTAAATATGAGTGTCACTGCAAAGGGTCTGAATACTTATGACCATGTGATATTTCAGTTTTTCTTTTTTAATAAATTTGCAAAAATTTCTACAGTTCTGTTTTTTTCTGTCAAGATGGGGTGCTGAGTGTACATTAATGAGAAATAAAATGAACTTTTTTGATTTTGGCAAATGGCTGCAATGACACAAAGAGTGAAAAATTTAAAGGGGTCTGAATACTTTCCATACCCACTGTATTTTTCCTCATAATTAGAAGCAGCGGGTTTTGCAACAAACAACCAGCCTAATTCTCTATAGCAACCTCCTGTCATATCCTGTCCACCTGTAAAACAAGTAGCATAAACTGTGTTTTTCTTTTACGCATTATTTGTTGAAGTTGTTAAATGTCATAGCATGACCTCCTCCCAGCTTCTATAACACACTAACTAAAGTAATAATTAATAACTATAACTAAAGTATGAATTTATGGATTAACAACAAAGTCTGTGTTGCATAGATAAGGACTTTTTGATCAATCTCCACTTCATGCTCTCTGTAAAAAATAACCCTAATCCTAAGTGTGACTCCACTGTACAACCCACAGGACAAAATTCAGTATTAATTTTTTAAAACAAGTCCTAAATGTCAGTTGAAGATAAATGAGCACTGGCTTCAGCAGCCTGAATTAATCACTTTTTTTTAATACTGTGATGCCATGTGCTAAGAAGAAGAAGAGTATTTTATTAATACTCTTCTTCTGAAGAAGAAGAAGAAGACAGTAATTATATGTATTCTATAGTATACTAAGACTTTAGCAAAGTAGCCTTGCTGCTATTTTGCACTATTTTCACTCAATATACTCTTTTTTTCCCACACCCATTCAAGCTTGAAAGGAAAACAGTATTAGCTTAAATGAGGTTGTGTTGTCAAGTAATTCGAGGGTCACATGACCATCACCTTATAATGAGTGCACTGTAGAGTGTGTCACGTCTAATCTTTTCAGTTATTTCTCTCCTCTTGACTCTGCTGTGTAGACAGGGGAGTTACGGACAAAGATGAGTCAGTCTCATGAGGATAGCTTGACCAGTGTGGCCTGGAATCCGGATGGCAAACGATTTGTTACCGGTGGCCAGAGAGGCCAGTTCTACCAGTGTGTAAGTGCTTCACAGGAAACACTGTGCGTTCAGTACCTGTTGCTTCTGAACATTACCTGCAGTGCATTTACGTCACACTGATTTGGAAAAAACAGATTTAACAGAGGTGCACTCAGTTTGAGAATAAAAACTTGTACAGTGTAATGTTCTAGTCAATCGTTATGAGTTAAGTATGATTAGACCCATATCTGTCAACACTCCCGTTTTTCCCGGGAGTCACCCATATTTCACACCCATCTCCCGCCCCCCTCCTGCTTTGTTATTTGTCCTGGGAAAGTCCTGTAATTTGTATGGCATGATACTACTCAGCACATTAAATTACAAAGGCACAATTGTGCAGCATAGGCACAGGTGAGCCCTCGCTCATAGGTCTCACAGTTTTCAGTACACTAATGTTGACAGGTATGTCTATACCTTGCCATATCATACCATAACTTCCAGTCTCTTGATTCAAAGGCCTACCTGCAGTCACAAACTGGTCTGCAGTATTCATACCTAATATTTAATATTCAGTGAGCAGAGGAACTTACCTTATGCCTTAATGTTAATTCTCAGTCCTGTGAGAATCTGTCATAAAACCTGCAGATATTCTGCACCGTATTCTGCAAGTCTACATATTGTTCTGAGCCTCCTGAAAAAAATACGCTGATTTATGTTCTTCTAAAATAGAGGAGTGAATTTTTTTTTTCTCTGTAATTGAGCCAACCATTGTTGACAGCCTGTTTGCAGTTCAAAATTGCTCTTCTTCTCACTAAGTATCGAGTTTTATATTATAGGTGACACAAAACAAGTCATTTGTTGATATTGTCATAGTAGATTAACTGAAAATTCAGAATATACAGAAGGCTGAAATATAACCAGTTTTTGTTTAAAAAAAATCTGGCATTGAAAAGTGGTCTATTTGGTTTTAGCATATATCTACTGATGCACTTGGACACATCATCACTGGCATCCTTGAGGTTTTTGGGTCTTTCAATTTCGGACCCCCTCAGCCAGGTGACGTGGCTGGAAGTGATCAGCTACCAGCCTGTGTCAGTTGTTCAATTGTTTATGTTTTTTCAGAATATGCAAAAGGTTGGAATATAACCATTTATCTTAAAGTTTTTGTTTAAGAAAAATCTTGCCATTGAAAAGTGGTCTACATATTGCTTTAGAGCGAGTAATTGAGGGGGTTGGAACCAGTGTACAGAACTCACAATTGTTTTATCCTACTTTTTTTTTTTAAATCATGAATCTTCAAATGTCCACTCTTGCACTTTTTCACCCATGCACTCAGTGCATAATTTAAAGATCAAAATAGTTGGCCTCAGCTCAGTCACTCAGAATCATCAAGTGTACTGAAAAACTACAGAATGTTGCATAAGTTTGTAGTCTTAAGCCAATATTGACCTACAAACTAAATATGTAAGAATCTGCATGGGTGCATTTTGTTCGGTCATGTATCCCAGGATTTAGATGGAAACCTGTTGGACTCCTGGGAAGGAGTTCGTGTGCAGTGCCTGTGGTGTCTGAGTGATGGCCGGACCGTCCTTGCATCTGATACTCACCAGCGCATCCGTGGATATAACTTTGAGGATCTGACGGACAGAAACATGTAAGACAGCTGCAATTTCTAAAACTAGAAAGGGATCTGGTGCTTTCCAATCTCTTTGACTTGTGACTCATTCAGCATCACAGATATCAAATTAGACATAATTGTTTTCACAGCCTGCCAATGTACATGAAAAACATAAGTGCCCGAACAGTTGTAGTTGTAAGTTTATATACACAAAGTTTTTATTTTCTGTATAGAATGATTTGATTGACCTAAGAATTGCAATTAAGAATTGCAACTTCAGGCAGTTTTTCTGGGTGCAATTATAATAATCTTTTAAGTTTATAAATTGGTTCATAAATTTGAGGGCTTTTTAGAAAAGCTCTGAAAACATTACGCTATACTGTTTCCTCAACGGAAAGGATTTCATAATTAAAATAAGAATGTATGTTTTTGTTTGTAATGTAACAGCAGGTCCATTTATGATGATATGAAGATTTCTGTCTCTGCCCTGTAAGACACAGGCCTTTTATTTTGTTTTATCATTCCAGAGTGCAGGAAGACCATCCCATTATGTCTTTCACTGTTTCCAGAAATGGAAGGTTAGCTCTGCTTAATGTGGCTACTCAGGTAGGCAGCTTTATTACTTCCTCACCGTTCAGTTCATTTCAGTTCAGTGTTTATTTTAAAATGCTGTGCATTCTTGTAGGGAGTGCACTTATGGGACCTACAGGACCGGGTGCTGGTGAGGAAGTACCAAGGCGTGACCCAGGGCTTCTACACTATCCACTCTTGCTTTGGAGGGCACAATGAAGACTTCATTGCTAGTGGCAGTGAAGGCAAGACAACATGATGTTTAGTAATAGTAACTTTCTTTCACCCAGTTGTGAACTGAGACAGTACTTGTTTTTACTCACCGTTGACAAAGTTGGAGTTCTGTTTGTGTAAACATTTGTGTAAACATGATGTAAACATTATACAAGTTGCACATAGAAGTATAAATGGTTACACAGTCATCTGAGATAGACGCCATTGCACATTTGTCTGCATGCAACTTAACCCTCTGGGGTCTGAGGGGGTTTTTGGGGCCTGGACAAATTTTGACCTGTCCTGACATTTGTGCTTTTTTCCGTGTCTTTTAAACATATTAATGTCTAAAGTCTAATAACACTGTAATCAGCACAAAATTGGCTACAATAATATGTGAGCAGCAAGTTTATACATGATTGTGTTTTTGAGAAAAAAGTATTTATGCATGGTTAGTGAAAAACTACAATTTTTTACTCACTGAAATAAGACCATAAAACACAAACAGAACATTGGTTCACAAGACTTTGGAGACCTGCATGTTGTAGGCTAAAGTGTTTACTTCACAGTGCTGTGAATGTCATCTTGTTCACACATTCACAGTAAACAATACACTGATTTAAATTTTCTAAGACACTTTTTGTCCAGAAAGGCCATATGTAAGAGGGTGTGTCTGAGGATGAATAGTCATGGGATTTACCTGAGAACACAAAAGACACACTGAACGACCAGACAAAGACGCTCATAATGAGCCTTACAGTCAATGTAGATGGGAGGGGATTAGTGCAGCACAATACAAAACAATGAGGAGCCAAACAATCCTCATTTGAGTTAAAATCAGTGTTTTTACTCTGAGGACAAACTAAACTGTTTTTCTCTGTGTGGAATATAAGGAGCGCTTCTTCACATGCGTAACGTGCCATCATCCAAACGCGCCGAAAAAGTGAGTAAATTCTATGATAAAGTTTGACGTTTTATGTCATTTCTCGGGGGTGTGCACATATTTACCTGGTTCACCTGAGATTATTTACATGTGAACAGTGGACAGTGTACAAGGCGGGACCGCATTACCTGTAATGAGGTGAGAAAGGAAGAAACAAGACTTCTCCTTACGTTCATACGGATTAAATAAAAAGTGATGATTTGTTTTTGACTTGAATTGTTTCACTCAAAAGAAAACATTTCAAGCTTTCTAGCCATATAATTCTTATTTTTATGAGCCAAGTATTCGCTGAGATTCTGGTTGTTTTATTTACGCGTCTGTGAAGAGAAATGGCAGAGACAGAAAAGGCCGAGAGCGCACCCTGTCGGCTTTCTTTATTTAAAAAAAGCACAACGTTTTGTTGTTATTATGATGGTATACCACTAAAACTAGACCCTTTACAGATTTGAATGATAGATTTCTTTTATCTGTACGATCAGAATTGACAGAGTAATTTAAGTTTGTTTCGGCCTTATCAGAAAAAGATGCATCAAAACGCACCGGCGCGTGCATCGACCCCAGAGAGTTAAACAGCATTGAGAATTACTACACCTGAAGAGTAAACAGATTTATATGTGTTGATGGTGTTTAAATCTGATCCAATAACAATATGAAATGTCCTGTCTCCTGTCAGACCACAAAGTTTACATCTGGCATCGGCGCAGTGAGCTACCCATCGCAGAGCTGACTGGTCACACCCGAACAGTCAACTGTGTGAGCTGGAACCCCGTCCTGCCCGGACTGCTGGCCAGCGCGTCTGATGATGGGACTGTCCGAATCTGGGGACCCGCTCCCTTTCTAGATGTCCAGGATGTAGAAGGGCTCAATGGTATGAACATGAAAACTAGAGATGCACCAATTGCAATTTTCTTGGCCGATTTTGATTTCTGATTTTTCAGTAAGTATTACCTGCCGATTCCGATTTTTTTTTAAAGAACTGTAATGAAAGCATATATAGAAATATTTTCTTCAATGACATTTTTTATTTTATAATAAAAGAAATTATTAAACAGGATGTTCTCACAACAAATTAAAGTGCTTTGTGCCTTGAAAAAGGTATAAAATGGGTTCCTGTAAATACCCTAGTAGAGTTGTACTAACAAAAATCTTCTTTTCCTCAATGAAATTTTTTATTTTATAATAAAAGAAATTAATAAAGGATACAGGATCTTCTCATAACAAAATAACTTTAACAACAAAATAAAGTGCTCTGCGCCTTAACTAACAAAATAGGCTTACTAACAAAAATGGTTGTCCCCCCACGTTGTATTTTGGCCTTAACAAATGTTACAAACTGCAATCTTTGTGTCATCTTCACTCACAGAAAAGAACTTCCACACCAATGACATGTTTACACGCAATGGTGAGTGTGTGCGGGCTGTGATGTCATTGCCTGCGCCGCTGGCAATAAAAGGATTGGCTCGGAATCGGCAAGACGTGAGACTCACTGGCCGGTCGCCGATTTGGGCCGGTCAGTCGGTGCATCTCTAATGAAAACTGACAAATAATAACTATAGAGTAGGTCAAGAAGGTGCTAATAAATGTATTAATGGCTGTACTTTTCTCTCTCTGTTGTATTTGTTGGATTATCTTCCAGCCACTGGTTTAAACAGTTTACAGGAACAGGATGGTGCTGTTGTATTTCATTGATTACCTGGTTTTTGTTACTTGATACTCAAAATGTGTCATCTCTTCTGGTGTACTATCATCTGGCACTGCTTAATATTTGTACTACTGTGGAAAAGTCATCATCATTTCTGCTACTCTTGTCAGCTATACCATCTAGTCTTGGAGCCTACCAGGGACCCTACCTTGCAGTAATCAATGCAGAAGACATGGCGAGAGAGGAGTGCTTGTTAGACTTAAGGCATACCTGACTACATCTTCTGCTCATGATCCTTGTCTCTTATCTCTTGGGTTTCCCATGGAGTGTGGCCATTTCATTGTGCAGCACTCTATGGCATGCAACCGGTGCCTTCTCAGCAGGTTATTCCTGTCTTAGATGTCACTTCTATGTCTGAGGATTGTGGGCTTCATGCGGGGGATTCTTCACCTCCTTGATTGTGCACCGCTTCACTTTGGTCATCCCCCGCTTCCACCCTCACCTGAGATGGTATCTTTCAACTTCTAATTGACTGACCAAATCTGATCCAGGTAATCAGCGGTGGGTAGGTTAGAGATAGTTAAAAAACAAGCAGGACAGTGGTTCTCAAGGACCAAGCTGGATACCCATGCTGTAGGGTCATATTTTCTTGATTTTTTTTTTTTTTTTTTTTTTCATATTTAGCGTAGGGGCTATCCCAGATGGTTTCAAAGATGCTGTTGTTATGCCCACTAAGTTGTATCCAGTTTTAGACCTGTTTTTCATCTTTTATTTTTAGCAAAAGTTGTAGAAAAAATGTTGTTTTTCCTGAAAGATAATTAATAGTATTTCATGCATGTCTTAATGCAACATTACAATAATGCATTAACTAAGCTTTTACAATCATTATGGTTTTTGACTTAATGATGTTCATGTCTTCCTTAAAGTTCGTCTGCAGTTAAAGAGACTCTGTTCTTTCATTGCTTTGTTGGCTGCCAGTTAGAGTTGATTTTAAACTTTTTATGTTTGTTTTTCTTTGCCTCAATTTATCTAACAGAACTAGCCATAAAAACTCAGTACTCAGGGCATCGAGTCTGTGTCTTTTGGCAGTCTCCAGGTATAGGTTTAAGTTTGAGTGGATTGTACTCTTTCTGTCGCTGCTCCTAAACTGTGGAATTCCCAGTAGTGTACACCCCTAAACTGTTGTGTAGACAGTGTCATTGAAATCGCATTCAAATAGTCCTGAGTTGTACTTTAAGCATGCAGAACACAGTGGACAGAACAGAGCTCATACCAGTACTTAAACATTGATGCAGGCTGGGAATTTGACTTCATCCCAGGCCATTCTAAATGCCAACGATATTGGACAAGCAGGTGGACGGTTGCTATGCACTGTTGTTACTATGTGCATTGCCAAGAGACAGTATGGCTTCTTTGGCAAGAGTGAAAGGTGCACTTGAAAGGATTCTGAGAGGTCTGTCAACTTACCCTGCTGCTGTGTTAGTGCTTGTCAAGTTGACTATCCACAGCAGGTCCAATGTCCTGGAACTCCTGACAGCCTGTCTGCTACTGGCTCAAAAAAAATAAGTCTGAGCAATATCTCGTCCATGTTCAGACAATTGGATTCTTACATGTAGCTCACCAGGATGATGTCTAGCAATCAAGTGGTTGCCTGAAAGCATGTCACTTCATTAGGGGTAATCACTCACTTTCGATTAAGTGAAATTCTAGTGAACAAATGCCTTTTTTTTAATGTAACAAAATTTAAGACCTGTTCAAATGTCATCACACAAAAATAATTGAAGTTTATTTTATTTTTTAGTACATCGGCTAATTCATTTAAGGTTCATATTTTGACACTAAAATATTAAAAACAGACTTCTCTGTATTCTTTTGTAAAAGTGATTAATTGAAAAAACTGATCTTAAAATAGCTGTTTGTTGCAGCCCTACTTGACTAGATTTGAGGTTGAGTTTATTTGTTTAGGGTAAAATAATGAAAAAAGCAATCAAAAAATGTATGGACAGGAGAAAACCAAGATATAATCAGTGTTTGGCTGCTTGAGAATTTAGTTACTTGACCTTCAGACTTTTCATTATTTGCCCTCTGATGACTTTCTACAATACTGAAAATAATGAAGTGAGCTTTTCTTTGATTTTTAGAGAGTCGTTAGACCCACACTTCCAGGTTGGTTTCACTTCACACCTGGCCTGAATAAGGCTGGCTAGGTGGTCTATGTAAATGCGGCGGGAGTCGTGTGAATCTAATGACTTTCTGGTGAAATGTTTCAACCTTACTATTAGATGCCATAACTCAGCTTCTAGATACTGTAGGAAAAGACTGCTGCTGGACACATACTATAAATGTGATGTGCACCAAGGCTCCAAAAATGCACCTCACTGCACTTGCAGTTTGTGTTCTCTATTACAAATGAAGTTTTTTTTTTTCTCTTTTTTTTTTTTTTGCCATTCAAATACTTCTGCAGCTTATGTAATACATGTCCATAAAAGTATCCAGTATTGTGTTCAAGGCTGTTGTATCTAATGTTTTGTCCAGTCTGTTTGTCTCAATGAGGGTGATGTTTGTTTATGGTAGTCTCCTCACTAATGAGAAATGCAAAGAAAATGCTGACAGCTAACAGCTCCCTGTTGTGGATAATCCACAGCCTGTTAAACATGAATGTGTGTGTGTGTGTGCACGTATGTGTGTGTGATGAAAGTCCTGTTTTGTGACTTGTCTAAGCAGAATAGCTGGTGAGCAGCCAGGATGATGTGATGTGTCTTTTTCCTGTTCTGTCAGAATGTTGCAGTATGGATAGCTGATGATCTACTGCTGCTGTGAACCTGAGGAGTGTTAAGACTCTGTAAACACTTGAATGGATGAAGCAAATGGACTGCTGTTTCCTGGAGGCGGGGCTAGTGGTGCTGCATATCAGGATGTGACAACACAAATGCACAATTCAGTCCCGTTGCTGAGCACAGCAGAACCAGCTGGTGTCCCAGGACTTCTAATATCTGTCCTACATCCTCCTACTTTCTGGCCCAGTTCCCTTAGTACCACCCAGGACCACACACCTCCTTTTATTTATTATCAGCATCATTATTTATTTTGAGTAGTAAGGCAAGGGTATGACCTTTGAAAAGTTTTTACATGCAGGAACATTTGATGGATGTAACACCCATTTGAAGAGAATATTTTAAATGTTAAAAACTTAATGTTTTTATTGCAGAAAGCATGTTATGGGTTTTTTCCCCGCAGCTTTCATGCATATCGACAGAAACAAATCGTGTATGATGAGCATGTTGCATAGGGTTGCACAGGATGAGGTGATAATGACTAACCTTTACACTTGTCCTGCTATTACTATTAAAAATATATGATGAGTGGGTGGTTGCCTTCTGAAAGTAAAGAGCAGTTAACATGTGGAAGTGGAGTTCAAACGATTATATGTGAACTGTTACTTCTGTATATAGATTATTGGAGTGCAGTTTCCTTCATGCTGTCAGTGTTGCTGTCTTTGTTTTGCTGATACGTCTTTGCTCTGGCTTTACTATTTATTATTCTTTATTTCTGTTTCTGTTGTGCTGTTTACATATCTTGCTTTGGTTTGTGCATATTCTAAGCTTAATGCACCATCCTTTCATTTGTTGGTTTTTATTTACTACAAATGGAGATGTGACATTCACATAGAAACTTCCTGATTGCATAAGTGTAACCCCAAAATTCTAGATCAACTGTTCAAAAAGATGAGGCTGGTTTTATTATTTGTGTTTCATATTGTCATAAATCCCATGAAAAGAATAGAACTAAATTGTTGATTTGAAGATATATATAATTATAGATATAGATGTAATTTCTAATTTCCTAAAATATCTGGTTGCTGTAGTTTTTAAGAGGTAAGCAGGAGTAAAGTTTATTTCTTGCAGACTACAAAGCAGCATATTATTACATAATTTGGTCATTTGTGGCAGCAGGAGGATGTATGTGAAGACAGTGTCAAAATACAAAGTGTCTGTGTTTATTGTAATGAAGGAGCATGTCACCAGTGCAGCAGTGTGGTTTTGTAATGTGTTTTTTGTATTTATAGTTTGCAGACAGAATAACACTGAAGCTCTATGGCTCAGAAGAAATTAGATATATAATGATTTGATACATGCACTGCAGAAGTCCATACACTGAACATACTGAAGTATATTCATGATTTAAGAAAAACTTGCCAGCCTCATCTTTTCAACACATCACCAGTGAGCTGAGAACACACAGTAACAAAATGATGGACTAGATCCAGTTAGTGTGTAACACATTTGTACACAAGTGTAACATAAAGTTATTATAAACTTCTACAAAGTGATTTCTTTCAGAGTTGAGCGAACAGTCTTGCCTGATACAATATTCTGTGTAATATGTGCTGTATATTTGTAGGTTATGGCATGTACTATTGGCTCTGAACAAACAGAATGAGGTGTTTTTCAGGGTTCCCACACCTTTACTCTCAAATTCACTCCTTCAGAGATTGATACCAAAATTTCCTTCACAGCACTGTTGCGATATAAAGCAGCAGTTTACATTTACACCTAATAACAGTGCAGCTGAAAAAAAAAAATACAGTCGTGTCATTTTCCCACCCTGCTTCTGCAGATTCTGTTTACAAGATGATTGGAATAAGAATTTGTTTTCCAAAACCTCTTCAGTCCTGGATGGTAACTGCAGGATTGTAAGGGCTGTGGGAATCCTCTTTATCTGCCAAGGCACAATCAGCCATCACCAGCTACAACTCTTTCATCACAGAACACTCGCTAGTGGTGCACAAGCATAGATGTCACACACATACAGTTGAGTCAATTACAGTTGTGTTTTAGTTTCTGCTTTTGCAACTTTCATTAGTTTGTTTGTTCTGAGTATTTCAGGCTTATCTTCTTTTCACTTCTTGTTCTGAGATTCCAAAGTAGGGTCATTGTTTGCTTGCAGGCAGTTTCTGCCAGAAACTAATTTAATTTTAAATGTGTTATTACAAAAAGTGAGTGTACTGTTCTGTATTGTTATGTAGGAGAAGTGTTACGTATGCCTATTTTAAATAAAGCATTCAGGGTTTTAAATGTAATTTTCATTGAAATGTCTTTAATTTGATCTATACTTTATGGAGTTTGTTTTACTGTTTAACTCACCAACACCTGAGCATAAATTGTTATTTCTATATTGATGTAATGCTACTCAAAGTTGAGACTTGAGTTGGACTGCCAACCAGCTGCCTTCCCACAGCACAGTCTTTTTTGCCACAGCCTAACCCCTGTTACTGTGACAGATGGTGGAGCATGCTCAGGTGAAGGAGGGGCATAGCTGCAGTAGTGGAGATCCACACCGGTGGAGGAGAAGGAGCAGGAGATGAAGGAGACATTGGGTTCTTTTTTCTGCAGCCGGTGAAGTTGTTAATTCCCCTCCACAGCGTTCAGATGTTGATGTGTACATATGTAAGCTTTTTTAGTGTTCATACATGACTATGACTGAAGGACAATTGCAATAGGACAAGTGTTTTAACTTAATTGAGATAAACAGATTTGGTTTTGATGGTCACCAATAATGTCCTGCTTTTCTATTTCTCCCAAGAGACCCATCCTGAAAGCCAGGGTCACGGGGATCTGCTGGAGCCTATCCCAGCTCTCTCTCGGGTGAAAGGCAGGGGTACACCTTGGACAGGTCACCAGTCCATCACAGGGCCACATAGAGACACACAAAGACAGACAACCTCACACACTCATACTCCCTTCTACGGGCAATTTAGATTCACCAATCAACCTAACATGCATGTTTTTGGACTGTGGGAGGAAACCGGAGTACCCGGAGTAAACCCATACAAGCACAGCTGTGAGGCAACAGTGCTAACCACTCAGCCACCATGCTGCCCTCCCAAGAGACCCAAACAAGTTATTGAAGATTGCACAGTTGCTGAGTTTACAGGCACCACAATCTTACTGCACCTGCACAGTTGTTTTTGTTTTATTTTTTTCCAGGATTTGACTTGTATAGCATACACCTCATGGAGTTTATTAAACTTTTTGTTCTCATAAAACAAGTGAGAAACTGAGGAATGACATTTTGGACACAAATACAGAATCTACATAGCTAAAATTACAAAACTATAGCTTGACAAAACAATGAACTAAAAAAGATGTTACAGTAAAGGCAAACTGGAAAAGGTTCAGGGATCTAATAAAAAACAAAACTAGTAACCTCAGCTCCTCTTCTAAAGAACAATGTGTTATTTGCATGTCTCAATTGATTACAGTAAATGATTAGACAGAATATAGAGCGTATATATGTATTTCACTGCTGCAAATTGACCGTGCACACCTATTTTGAGGTAAATTAAGACAAACACAATTTGCCTTTTATTTTTATTTATTAAACACTGAATTTCCCTCTAAATCGTAACAGTGCTGAAGAGTTTAGTGTGAATCAGACATGAACTTTCACCTACAGTTCACCCGAAACTGAAGACAGAATATCTGTACATGCAGCTCACACAGCTCACACAACAGGCCTTGCGTAGTACACAGCAGGCACTGGGCACAGACCTGGGCAAACTCCTACATAAAGAGGGCGCACATCCCTTGTCTCAGCTGAGACCTGCTGATGTAGGAAACGAACAGTGAATGTCACACTCACCTAAATGCAAAAGTCAGACAGTAAACACATCAGTACATAACTGAGATCAGTTGTCAGAATCCAAAGTGCCACTCCTACGCCAGCCATTCTTAAAATACAGGTATTTTGTTCCAGACTCACTAGAAAAAACATTTTATCCCCAC
Organism: Mastacembelus armatus; assembly: GCF_900324485.2. NCBI lineage: Eukaryota > Metazoa > Chordata > Actinopteri > Synbranchiformes > Mastacembelidae > Mastacembelus > Mastacembelus armatus. Next base: position 13,008,278 of record NC_046648.1, read on the forward strand.
CCAGCTGAGATTCCATGCAGCAATATGATCTTTCCGGACATGTTTTAAAAGGACTAGGCTGTGATTATTTTGACTGTTGACACACAATGATACTTATATACACACTGAGGCAAGTATGAATGTATACTGTGTACAATAATGTGTGTGTACATGTATGGCTAATAGCAGAGTTTTATACCATGTGTGAGTATACTTTGGCAAGTCATAACTTTGTGATACACCTTTCAAGGCCGTTTAAAGATTCAGATTTGGTTTTAGGATTCAGGATACAACCAGATTTTGGCTTAGGACAAGGGGCTCAAGGATGCAATGAGTGTCCTCACAGATATAGCTGCACAAAAGTGTGTGCATTTGTGTGTAGGCAGAGTGAAGGGAGCATGATGTGTGCATAAAACATTTCATAACAGGATTTATGATCTATCTGATGACAAGTAGTTTGATAGTATCCTATCACAATAAGGGTTTTCACTACACATCAATAACACTATAATTATCTTATGTTTGGAAAACAAGATAGATGACAGCACTAGAGCTGATTTTTTACCTGTGTGCAATGAGAAAGGAATTATCTCATCTAGGGATGTCAAAGTTATTTCCCCTCCAACCAATCTGAGTCATTTAAATGATTTTATCTGCAGATACATAGTACCAATCGGACACCTGTATTTTCCTGAATAATACATTTGCACATTGCACACATCAAGGACATCAATGTTATTCAGCTCTATCCACTGCATTTGCTTAACAAATGAAAAGCTCTGCAATTTTCTGCATACAAGCTGTTGCTTAATGTATTCATTTTTCATTTTACAAACTAAACTAAAAAAAAATACTATATGGCTCTTGTGACAATTGCACCTACTGCAAAATTAAACCAACTGTTAATAAGGTGTAACAGCTGAACATTCACTTTAGCAACAAAACAAATCAAATGCTTTCTGCCCCATTACAGAATGTGACGAGTTAACTCTGTACTCTGTAGAGTGTTTATTTTTAGGTATTGCATTAGTACATCCCTCCTGACATTACAACTGCCCACTGGAGAGTTTTCCTTTTCTATTTTAAAATACCATTTAAGATGTATTTTCATGCAAATTGTACAGTTTACTGCTATGTAAAACAGCTGACATGAAGCAAAGAATCAGGCTTAGGTTCAGCTCAATAAAGTCAATACTGAAAGAAAATGGATTGGTGAGCCCTGATACCAGTCTCTGAGATTGTATCGGTACATCCATAATCTCATAAACAGACTGTGTTCCTAATCCAAAAAATAATTGTAGGACTGACAAACTAGTCAACCATTTTCACAACTGAATCATAATCAGCAGCCTCATGATATGACTTCTAAATGAGAATACAGTTGAAAAAAAAATTACTTTTGATTCAAAAAACAAAAAGGCACATGTGGGAAAAAGGAGGACACAAAACAGCCTATCACAGAGCTCAAACTGCTAAGTAAGTTTAACTGTCACTGGTCAGGAACAACTTAAGCAATAATGTCAGACACAGCAAAACTAAAGATGACAACAGGATGTGCGTTAGGAAATAGTTCTCCCAGTCTGTTTCTTGCCAATCAAACAGCAAGTTACTCAACAGTCCACCATATCTCTGACTGAGCAACTAATCACGGTTAGGTAGAAAAACATTGCCAGGTCTGATGAATTTTATCATATGGCATAATGATTCCACAGATGAATTTTGCTTTGTGTCAACAGGTCAGGTTGCTGCTGCTGGTGGTGGTGGTGTCATTGTGTGGGGAATATTTTCTTGAAGCACATAAAGGTTCTTAATACCAACTTGCCTTCTGCAGCAAATACAGTATGTAAGATGCCGCTGTGACTATAGAGACTGATTAACCTTTACCTGATAAGATAGACTCTGTGAAGTGGCAAAGCAATAACAGTGCTAAAAAAAAAATCACAATGTGTTTTGAGATTTGAGGCAAAACTGTCATTTTCCCAGTTTGGTTAAAAAAAAAAAAAAAAACACTCAAGCACGCCACCTTCTGTTCAGATGGATAGAAACAAGTCTGCTATTATTAAGTTAGAATAAATGGATTGGAACAGTGATTGTTGTAGGTGATTTTGTCACAATGGTTACTTAAGTATTAAATGGATCACAGTAATTGCAAACATGTTTTCTGATGTTCTGAAAGTTTTGATGCATACATTTCAGGAGCAGGGCAATATTCAGCAACCCTGGATTTTGAACTTTGGCAGCTGGGGTCAGACATCTCTGAGTGCTTTAGTCATTGATCAGAGCCAGGATCATGCTGGAAAAACAAGGTCGTAGAGATATGCATTAATACAGAGGTGACTGAAAGCCTTCAGCATGCCAATACATATCAGTGTGTCTGCATATGCTGTTGCTGCCCACCTGTACAAATAAATGAAGAAGCAAAGCAGATGGTAACCCAGTTTAATCATGGCCTCCTTCATGTGTGACTTGAGCTGACCTCGGTTGTGGATCTCGGTGGGATCGAACACACCTGTGTTTCCCATTGGAACCTTGACATACCTGCAGGGAGAAAAGGGACAAGAAGAAGCCTTACTTCACCATGGACATTAAGAAATGAACTCTAAGAAAAAAATTAAAAACAGGAATCAAATACTTTTTTTACAGCACTGTATTTATTTGACTACAGTATCTACTGTCATATTAACCAATAACATACCTATAAATGTTCCAGACTGCTACAGGTAGGTTGAGGAGGAAGATGAACCAGTGCATAGAGACCAACATCAGCATAGTGGACAGACACTGCCCAACCATCTCTGGAATTACCCACTGGAAACACATGAATGCATCAAACATCAAAAGAAATAACAAATCAAAATACTAATTAACCTTTCTTCAAGAAAATCAATCAATTGTAGCAATGAAATAACCATCACTGTGATAATAATGATATCTCAGTTCAGACAAGAAGTGACAGTGTAGCACAATTAAAAGGCTTCATAATTATGTAGTAATAATCCAGAATAACATGACCTACTTTGTTCAGCTTGGAGCAGCAGGCTCTCGCATTGATGTAATCGCATTCTAAATCAGACAGGGTAATAATCTGAGCTTTAAGTCAAGGTAATAAAGGAAACCTATTTTCACAGTAACATCTTAAAGTTTCTGCTTCTGCCAACCCACCCCTACGCTAAATATACTGATGACAGACAGCATCCATTATATTACTACGTGATTATTAAATATGTTACCAAAGTATCACTTTAGCAAAAACACTGACTTCAATTTGCACACTGTTGTCCTTCAGATAGTTCCAAAACAGATGTCTAGCAATCTTTGAGCAGTGCTCACACCCAGCTGACACTGACAACAATATAAACACACAACAAAACGATACAGGTTCTGTTTTACGTAGGATGACCAAAGAGATCATAGTTTCGATTAGTGCTTTTCTACACAATCTGATGGTTTGTTGTATTTACAGAGATTATCTTAAAGAATAAAGTCAAAAAGCCAGATTACTAACAAACCTAATACAATCATGTGAAAATTAGTAGTTAGGGGCAGTAATAGGAACATCTTGGCAGGCTTATCTTCTTTCACGCTAACCTCTCTTACACCTGGACCAGTGCGGCTAACCGGTTAGCTAGTTACCGTTACTGTGCTAATATATGTAAAGGAATACAAGACCTTTCCGGCAGCCAGCCGCGTTATGAATGAACTCGACATGCCCCAGAGAGTAAACAATGAAAAGGATACGAAGTACACCGAGAGGAAAATCAGTGCACAGCAGTCCACAAGTGACAGAATGAACACTGCCGCTTCCATTTTTCTTCTTCTGTTTGTGATTTGTTTTCATTTCCGGCAACGTCGACAAGTTGATTGTTCTTTTGCTTCAGTTCTACCACCTAGCGGATTGGAGTGAAGCTACAACAACTGAGAAGAACAAATGACACACGACTTCACACACGTGACTTGATCGTAACTAAAGACATAAATGTAATCCTAATAAGACCTCAAATTACTATGATATGTATGTATATTACATGAAACCAGTGCCTACAGCGTTAGTGGAAAGGAAGAAGGGAGGTTATTCTAAAGAGTATAGAGTACATTATATTTATGCTCTTATTGCATTCATCTCTGACTTATTTATATGTCAATTTTCAATTCAGTTTATTTGTATAGCGCCAAATCACAATACAATCATCAAAAGGCAATTTACAAAAAACAAAAAAAAACCCCAAAATCCCTTATGAGCAAGCACTTAGCGACAGTTGGAGAGGAAAAACTCCCTTTAACGGAAGAAAAAACCAGGCTCAGTTTGAGCAGCCATCTGCCTTGACCAATTGGGGTAAGTGGATAGAGGAGAAAGAAAATACCAGTAACAATAAACAACAAACACTGATAGGGCCAGTAACTGCACAGTTTTTTCTTTCTGCATGAGCTACAAACATGGTCTCAGAAATGGTGACTCACATTTATTCAATTCAATTTCAATTTTATTTGTATAGCGCCAAATCACAATACAAATCATCTCAAGGCACTTTACAAAAACTAAAACTAAAAACCCAACAATTCCCTTATGAGCAAGCACTTGGCGACAGTGGAGAGGAAAAAACTCCCTTTAACGGAAGAAAAAAACCTCCAGCAGAACCGGGCTCAGTTTGGGCGGCCATCTGCCTCGACCGGTTGGGGTGAGTGGATAGAGCAGAGAGAAAAGAACAGCAACAATAAACAACAAATAGACACCGCAAGTTGGTGGGGCCAGTAACTGCACATCAGCGATAAACAGCTCCAGGACCAGGGACACCTGCAGAAGGTACAGAGAGAGAGAGAGAGAGAGAGAGAGAGAGCACAAGGTTAGTAACATTCAATGGTGGAATATACATGAGGTGGGAGAGAAGGGGGGGGGGGGGGGGGGGGGGGGGGGGGGTTAGGGTAGGGGAGCTCAGTGCACCGATGGTCCTCGGGCAGTCTAGGCCTATAGCAGCATAACTAACTAAGGGATGGTTCAGGGTTGCCTGAAGCCAGCCCTAACTATATGCTTTGTCAAAGAGGAAGGTTTTAAGTCTAGCCTTAAAAGTACAGAGAGTGTCTGCCTCCTGAACCCAGTCTGAGAGCTGGTTCCACAGGAGAGGAGCTTGATAGCTAAAGGCTCTGCCTCACATTCTGCTTTTGAGAACTCTGGGAACCACAAGTAGGCCTGCACTCTGAGAGCGAAGTGGTCTATTGGGATAATATGGTACTATGAGGTCTTTAAGGTATGAAGGAGCTTGATTATGAAGGGATTTGTATGTGAGAAGAAGGATTTTAAATTCTATTCTATATTTTACAGGGAGCCAATGAAGAGAAGCCAATATAGGAGAAATATGATCTCTCTTGCTAGTTCCTGTCAGGACTCTGGCTGCGGCATTCTGGATTAATTGGAGGCTTTTTATTAAGATATTAGGACATCCAGATAGTAATGAGTTACAGTAATCTAGCCTTGAGGAAACAAATGCATAGACTAGTTTTTCTGCATCATTTTGAGACAGGATGTTCCTAATTTTGGAAATGTTGCGCAGGTGAAAGAATGCAGTTCTAGAAATTTGTTTTATGTGTGAGTTAAAGGACATGTCCTGGTCAAAAATAACTCCAAGGTTTTTTACAGTAGTGCTGGAGGCCAGGGCTATGCCATCTAGAGTAGCTATAATTTTAGAAAAGTTATTTCTGAGATTTTTAGGCCCAAATATAATGACTTCTGTTTTCTCCGAGTTTAAAAGTAAAGAGTTACTGGTCATCCAAGCCTTTATGTCAGTTAGACAGGCTTGAAGTCTGGTTAACTGGTTTGTGTTAACAGGTTTAATAGATAGATATAACTGAGTGTCATCCGCATAGCAGTGGTAATTAATAGAGTGCTTCCTAATGATATATCCTAAAGGAAGCATGTACAGGGTGAACAGAATCGGTCCTAGCACAGAACCTTGTGGAACTCCATAACTAACTTTTGTTCGTGTGGAAGGTTCATCATGGACATGAACAAACTGGAATCTGTCCGATAAATAGGATTGGAACCACTTTAACGCTGTTCCTCTGATACCAATCACATGCTCCAGTCTCTGTAATAAGATGTTGTGGTCAATGGTGTCGAATGCTGCACTAAGGTCTAGGAGGACAAGTATCGAAACAAGTCCATTATCTGAGGCTAAGAGAAGATCGTTGGTAACTTTCAACAGTGCTGTTTCTGTACTATGATGTGCTCTAAATCCTGATTGGAAATCTTCAAATAGTTCATTCCTGTGTAAGTGGTCTGATAGCTGCTTAGCAACAGCTTTTTCTAGGATTTTAGAAATAAATGGCAGGTTGGATATTGGTCTATAATTAGCCAAGACTCCTGGATCAAGACTAGGCTTTTTGAGTAAAGGTTTGATTACTGCAGTCTTAAAGGCCTGTGGTACGTAGCCTGATACTAGAGATAAATTTACCAAGTCCAATAAAGATGAGTTCATTAATGGCAGGGTGCCTTTAAGCAGTCTAGTCGGGATGGGGTCCAAGAGACACGTTGATGATTTCGATGAAGCAACTACTGATGTAAATTCAGAGAGATCTATAGGAGAGAAGCAGTCTAAACATAACTGAGGTCCTACAGATGATTCAAGAGCTACTGTAGTAAAAGATTCATTTATTGCAGGTATAGGAAGCATCTGCTGAATTTTATCTCTAATAGTTGTGATTTTATTTGTAAAGAAACTCATAAATTCATCACTGCTGAGAGCTAAGGGAACACTGGGCTCAACGGAGCTGTGACTTTTTGTCAGCCTGGCTACAGTGCTGAAAAGAAACCTGGGATTGTTCTTATTTTCCTCTATTAGTGATGAATAGTATGCAGTTCTGGCTTTACGGAGAGCTTTTTTATATGTTAGTAGACTGTTTTTCCAGGCTAGAAAAATTTCCTCTAAGTTTGTGGAACGCCACTTCCTTTCCAGCCTTCGTGATGCCTGCTTTAAGGTACGAACATGTAAATTATACCATGGGGCTAGTCTTCTCTGAATCACTAACTTCTTTTTCAGAGGGGCTACAGAATCAAGCGTTTCACGCAGTGAGGCTACAGCGCTGTCAACAACATGATCAATTTGGTAGGGAGTAGGATTAAGGCAGCTGCCCTCCACTATGTTTATACTTGGCATAGATGCAAATAAAGATGGAATCATTTTCTTAAATTTATTAACAGCGTTGTCGGATAAACATCTGCTGTAGTGGAATTTTCTTCCAGACGCTGCATGATCCATCATTTTAAATTCGAAAGTTATTAAAGAATGATCTGACAAAACAGGATTTGGGGGAAAAATTATTAGATGTTCAATTTCGATGCCATAGGTCAGAACAAGATCAAGGGTGTGATTAAAACAGTGGGTGGGTTTATTAACGTTTTGAATGAAACCAATTGAATCTAATATAGAATTAAATGCAATGCTGAGGCTGTTATTTTCAACATCTACATGAATGTTAAAATCTCCCACTATAATGACTTTATCTGATCTAAGCACTAAATCAGACAGGAAGTCAGGGAATTCAGTTAAAAACTCTGAGTAAGGAACAGGTGGACGGTACAAAATGACAAGTAGAACTGGTTTTTGTGTTTTCCAGTTTGTATGTGAGAGACTAAGAGTGAGGCTCTCAAATGAGTTATAATTGTTCTGAGGATGAAAGTTTAATAATAAGTTTGACTGGAAGATTGCAGCTACTCCTCCACCTCGACCTGTGCTTCGAGGAACATGATAATTTTTATGACTGAGGGGGGTTGATTCATTCAGACTGACATATTCATCCTGCTGTAACCAGGTTTCAGTAAGATAAAGTAGGTCAATTTGGTGATCAGTTATCAAATCATTTACAGAATATTATAGTTAATATTTTTGAGTACCAAAACAGACATTGTTGTGCTCCATAAAATAGATGGGCTCCAGAGGTTTTTCTCTCAGCAACAATCGGCCTTGTTCTTAGCCACAATGCAAAACTCACCTGAGCTCTTCATGACCTGTTAGAGGACAGCACACAGTAAACAGGACTGTGATAACTGTAATAGGTTTTCATGACTCCACAGTGCAGACACTGGTGTGGCTGTGAGATGAACATGAGGTCCAGCAGTGTGTTCTTCTCTGTGGTTGCAGCAGTGATGACTTGTGCATATCCCCTGGACTTGAACTGATCCAGTATTGGTTTGCTTCCATTGGATAAAAGGTTCTCATTGAAATCACCACAGACAATGATGGGGTGACAATCCATGATCTCCAGTGCATCCAGAAGGCTTCCCAGGTTAGACAGGAATGATGTCACACTGTAGTCTGGAGGTCTGTATACAGCAGCAACCAGTGCAGGAACTGGGCCTTCAACCTTCAAAGCCACAAACTCAAGGTCGGTCACATTATGGATGTACTGTTTTTCATGCACTTGAATGTCACCTTTGACATAAACAGCAACTCCACCACCACCTCTGTTGGCCAGTTGTGGGAAATTTGTGTAGGACACATGTCTGTTACGTTTGAACATGTTGTAACCCTCTAAATGGAGACTCTCTGCAACAAAGGAGCCTTGGAGGTGAGTTTCAGTTAGACACAAAACATCTGCCAGACACAGTTCATGATGGCTCTTGATGTCACTGACATGAGAAGGCAACCCTTCTGTATTATGGTGGACAATGGTCAGAGTGTCAGGTCTGTTCAGTGTTTGTGTGATCTGAAGAAGAGGCATTGTGTCGTCCATGTTGGCTTGTCTCATGGTCTCCAGGGCTGCAGTGATTTCTGTGTTAGCATATATTTTACTGTCATCCATGTCCAGTAGGTGCAGTCCACTGAGAGAGGTCACTCTGCTGACAGCTACATAAGCCATGCCAGGTTCAAAGACGGACTTTAGTGAGACCACAGCTGATTTGGTTGTCATACCCTGAACCTTATGAATTGTACATGCAAAGGCCAGTTTAATGGGGAACTGTCTGCGTACCACTCCTTTCTGTTTCAGTTTCTCCTCTGCTCTCTCTATGTACACTAGATTGGCAGGATGTCCTGGTGCTTTGTTATGGCGATTCCTTCCAGATGTTTCATTATCCATCCTCAGCCCAAACATAGTGACATGTGCAGAACCATTTTGTTCAGAGGTGACTACTCTGACTAAAGTAGCAAATGAACCATTGACTAGTCCCTGAGAAATATCCAGGTTTCTGGTGAGCATGACACGAGCTCCCTCAGAAACTTGTAGTGTGTCTGGTAACTCATTCCTGCCTCCTTTAAATGGGTTGGCTTGTCTTGTCATTCTGCCAGTTCGTGGATCCTTTTTATAGTCGTCTGCATCGATGTTAATGGTCTGAGAATGGAGCTGAGTTAATGTTGCAGAATTGTGAGCATCTACCTGTTTGTTGGTTGCTAAAATATGCAGGACATCAGGTGGACAAAGTTGTGGTTCAGTGACGGCTTGTGACAGCAAAGCTCTGTCTGCTTCAGACAACTCATCTGACTTGTCTTTGACACGGATCCTGTTCAGCATCTCTGCAAAGGCAACATCGTCTTTCTGACGCATGATCTCAGTCAGAGTGATCATCTGAAGGTGTTCCTGCCACAGGTCAATCTCACACGGGTCATGTACACACAGAGGTTTAGCCTGTCGGACTGGTGGCAGCTGATAGAAGTCTCCAACAGCTATTACTGACATCCCTCCAAAGGGTCTCTGGCTGCCTTTGATCTGTTTGAGTCTGACATCCACATAAGCAAAAAGGGCCTTTGACACCATGGACACTTCATCAATGATAATGTTTTCAGCATTTATCAGCTCTGATCTGACTTCATCCAGTTGGTTACCCAGTCCTTGAAATGGAGGCTTTAGGCTTCTTGGCAGCTTGAGCAGAGAGTGCAGTGTTGTGTCTGATATATTAAGGTGTGTCAGATTAACCACAGCCCCTATTTGGATGCTGAAGGTTGCTGCATGTCTCCACAAATGAACGGAAACCTGGCTGGTGTCCTTAAAAGAGAGAGAGAGAGAGAGAAAGCTACAGTAAATTTACTCTAGCCACTTAAGTGTTCAATTTAATCAATTCAATTTATTTATATAGTGTCAAATCACAATAAAATCATCTCATGGCACTTTACAAAAAAAAACAAAACAAGACCAACAGAGTCTGCACGTTTAAGTAGATATTTATTTATGCAGCCTACTTTACTCTTTCGCTGTTTCTCTCCAAACACACCCAAAACCTGCCCAAGACATTGTATAGTGAATATATTAATATGATTAATGAAATTACCTGCTGCAACGTGATGACTTTAAGGGGCACAGCGTCATTTCCCATGACAATCTTTTTAATTGCGGAGAGCTAAACAACAGTGATAAGGTGTTTCTGTTAATTATAGCCAACATGCACACCACTTGTCAGAACACTATATGTTTGGACTCAACAAGGAAACATTTTGAAAGAAATAAACTGACCTCTACCACCTCTCCCTCCACCGTCACCATGCCCTTTGCGTCGTTGCAGTTGCAGAGTTGTGTAAGTGTTGACACTGGATGGAGGAGTTGGTGCGCCTCTCTCCTCAGGTCCTCAGGCACTTTCAGTGGTGCAGTCTTAAAAAATAGGGTATCCTTTGTCACGTTGACAAAAAATGGGGGGGACTGGCCCCGGAGGGAGAAACCCCTCATAATATATCCCTGGCCCTCAGTAATTTTGGAAGAAAACTCTTCATAAAGTGTAAGTTTGGTGATTGACGCACCGTCGCTAATCACCGCAGCTTTGTTGTTTTTTACAATGGCTGGTGTCACTTTGCCATTGCTTTCAAAATGCCATGCCAAAACCTTCTTTTCCTCCTTCATGGCCAGAACAGAGATGTGCAAGGGGGGCGGCCGGTAAAATGGTGTCGCTGGTTTCTCCCACAAGACGCTTCTTAGTGCCATTCTGAATTAAAAACATACAGACCAAGGTCTTCATTTCAGATATGTGAACTGTGTTTCACTGTTAATATCACGATAGTGAATGTGGCATTCAAAACTTTACCATTGTATCTCTGGTATACTCTAAAGCATATCCATAGTTCATAACTATCTCTAAACAGTTAACATGAAAACTGTCACTAAGCAATTTTCTTTCCTCGGCCACCGGGGAGCGTCTCCTGTCTTTATCTTTCCACCGCCCTAGGTCGCTTCTTTTAACTGCTCATCCTTGCTATCGTTATGGACGTTTGTCTCTTGTCTCAGTAGACTGACGTCTTATACTTGCTTCAATTAATTACGCTAAATTATTTCTACTCCAGTATTAGCCAACGGCTCATTTGCAAGAATGTAGCTAGCTACCTGGGTAACGTCTAACGTTATCCTCTCTTTATTAGCTATTTACTTAATTTTAAAAGCAAGTCTTGGACGGAAAAATAGTTACTACAGATAGTCTAATCTTTAAGTCACCCGTCTATTTATACAGTCAAGCCCGAAATTATTCATATCCCTGGCAAATTTTGACTTAAATTTACTTGACTGTACATCTATCTGTCTGTCTGTCTATCTATCCATCTACCTGTCTGTCTGTCTGTCTGTCCGTTTGTCTCTTACGCTGTCTTATGCTCTGCCTGCCTGTCTGTGTGAAAACAATGAATGTGGTGTAGAAAAGTGTGTGTTGACTGTCTGGGTATAATAGCTCTTTATCACTCTCTCCACTTAGTAAAATTTTTTATGAATTTAAGTTTGACAGTAAATGCAGAATTTTCTATGTAAAAAAGTCATACTTTTTCAATTTCAATTTCATTTCAATAGTAAATAACTGACCAAAATTATGTCATCCATATAAGGTAAAATGTAATTGTTTGTATTTTTGTTTGTTTGTTATTTTTTTTCCAGCGTTTAAGTTGTGAATAATTCCTTCACCCAGATATCAAATCTGTGCTTCTCAATCCTTTTCCGTGACAATGCAAAGACCTCATAAATGCTGCTTTTGTCCAAAATAAACACCAAAAATCTTTTCTGACACTGATGCAACCAAGTTCGTTTTGCAGAAGAAAACTTGCAAAGCAGGCGTAGAGTAAGACGCACTCAAAAACGGCTTGGTGTGGTCGACTGACCTCACTGCCCTCTGCCCCACTCACTGACCAGCTTGTTACGGTTCTGCCAGACTTTTCCCCTGGCAATCATCACAAGCAGTCTCACCTGTCCCCTGGTCACACACCTGCACCTCGTCTGCACTCCCCCTTCTGTATATATGGACTTCCCTAACTCCTACTCTCTGTCTGATCTCCGTGGCACTCCCTTGGACACACCGTTCCTCGTTTCTCTTGTATGTTGTGAGTACGGCAATAAATACCTTATAAACATGTTCCTTGTTCCTGTTTCCCTTGGTGTCCGTCACAGAAGATCAGACCAACACCGAACTCTCAGAAGGAGTAACCTCGGACGCTTTTCCCAGCCCGATTCTCCCCGGTCCATCCCTCACTCTCTTTCACCTCGATTACCACCGCCAGTTATCCCAGCCGAGTCAACGGAGCAAGACCGACTCCTCTCCTGCCTGCCATGGGTCGGGCATACAGCCACCTGGCCAAGGTGTTGGCTGTGACCGAGAAGTGCTGTGTACAGAATGCCCCTGTTGAGGAGGTTTGGAAGGTGTGTGAGTCCCTCACCTTATTCCAGTGGTCAGTGTCTCGATCCTCTGCCTTCCCAGTACCTTCTCGCCGGTCACCGCCTCCAGCTCCGATTCCTGAGCAGCCGATTCCCGAGCAGCCGATTCCCGAGCTGCCGACTCCCGAGCTGCCGACTCCCGAGCTGCCGATCCCCGAGCAGCCGATCCCCGAGCAGCCGATCCCCGAGAGCCCCGAGGCGCCACAGCGTCAGTCGTCATCTTCGTCTCCAATTCTGCTGCCACTGCTGCCAGTCCCAATCCCTCAGCATCGCAGCCTAGACATATGCGCCGAGGCTCCTTGCCGGCCTATTCCGGCGCCTCGGTGTCGTTTACGAGGCTTCCCTACCGTGCGAGGAGCCCCTTCAGTCTCTCCGCCACCGGCGCCCTCAGCCCCTCAGTCTCCTGTCACCCCGAAGAGACCGCCGCCTCTACTACCTGGGCTGCCGGGCCCGCCTCTGTTCCCAGAGCTCCCGGTCTCGCCTCCGTTCCCAGAGATGCCGGGTCAGTTTCTGTTCCCCGAGCAGTCCTTCCTGGATTCGGTCCTTCCCAATACTCTTCCGGACCCTATCATGCCCGTATTGTTCCCGGGGCCTCCAGCGTCCCTTCGGTCTCCAGCGGCGCCAGAGCGTCCTGAGTCTCTGCCTCCACAGCGGCTGCTGCCTCTACCGCTGCCCCCGGAGCCGTTGCTTCTACAGCTGCAACGGCCACTGCTGCGGTCTCCAGACCCGCGGTCTTCGCAGCTACAACCTCCGCCGTCTTGGTCTTCTCAACCTTCTCAACATTGGAGCCGACGCAGCCGCGGCCTCTGGAACCACCGCGGCTGCAGCAGGTGCAGTCCGCACCAGAGCTTCCTCAGCCGCCAGAGCCAGAGCCAGAGCTTCCTCAGCCGCCAGAGCCAGAGCCAGAGCTTCCTCAGCCGCCTGAGCCAGAGCCAGAGCTTCCTCAGCCGCCAGAGCCAGAGCCAGAGCTTCCTCAGCCGCCAGAGCCAGAGCCAGAGCTTCCTCAGCCGCCTGAGCCAGAGCCAGAGCTTCCTCAGCCGCCAGAGCCAGAGCCAGAGCTTCCTCAGCCGCCAGAGCCAGAGCCAGAGCCAGAGCCAGAGCTTCCTCAGCCGCCAGAGCCAGAGCTTCCTCAGCCGCTAAAGCGGTCCGAGCCAGAGTCCCTCCTGTGGTCCGAGCCAAAGGCCCTCCTGCAGTCCGAGCCCGAGTTCCTTCAGCCCCCAGAGTTGCCTCCAGCGTCCCCAGAGTTGCCTCCAGCGTCCCCAGAGTTGCCTCCAGCGTCCCCAGAGTTGCCTCCAGCGTCCCCAGACCTGCCTCCAGCGTCCCCAGACCTGCCTCCAGCGTCCCCAGACCTTTCTGAGGCACCTCCGCCGCAGCTGCATCTTCCGCGGCCCCCAGAACCGCCGCCGCCGCAGCTGCAACTGCCTCAGCAGCAGAAGCGGTCCGAGCCCGAGTTTCTTCAGTCGCCAGAGCCTCCAGTGTTACCAGAGCTATCTCCAGCATTCCCCGAGCCTCTAGAGTTGCCGCTTCCGCGGCTACCACCGCCTCTGCCGTGTTCCCCGGAGCCACCGCCTCCGCAGCTGCCCCCGCCGATGCCGCGGTCCCCGGAACCTCCGCCTCCGCAGCTGCCACCGCCGTTGCCGCGGTCCCCGGAACCACCGCCTCCGCAGCTGCCACCGCCGTTGCCGCGGTCCCCGGAACCACCGCCTCCGCCGCGGCCACCGCCGATGCCGCGGTCCCCGGAACCACCGCCTCCGCAGCTGCCGCCACCACTGAAAAATGTGTGCAGTTCAATTCACATTCAGTATCTGCTACCCCAGTGGTAGAAAAACACTTTCAGTAACTCTCGTACTGGTGAATTCAGCCTATTAACAAACTTATATTTACAAATTTACACAACAAACTATTAATTACTGACCTAAGTTAGAAAATACAAGACTACTGTAGAACTCAACACATAAGAAATATCATCCACACTGTGTCTTACATGAACATTCACAAAATATGATTTTGAAGATTACAAATGTCCAGGAGCCGTACTGAAAAAGACATACAACGCTAAGGTCGCCATTTTGATCATCTTACTCACTCACATGGTCTGCATCTTAAACTTTGTCAAAACCACTCTTTATCACTTGAAACTTTGTGAAACTGTACCAAAAAGTTTTATATGGTCCTTAACAATAAGTTGTACTCGGGTTACATATGCTACTAACTTGTTTAAGATAGTAAGAAGCAGAGTCAGGAGACGTTAGTTGTGTTTGTTCCGCAGGCTGCTCTCAATCTGAGAAGCGGAAGCCTGACGACTACACTCTATAACGCTCACTTTGGTGGATACTCCCCCTTGTGGTTTAATTTGGTAATTACATTGAAAAACAGTACTCTAATTGCCATTACTAAAACATATATTCGGCCTTTCTATACACAAATCAAAACACGATTGTGACAATACATTTGTTGGTGTCACACAAATTCTATTTTAAACTCACATCAGTCTGGATTGGATTCAGACCTGGACAGTAAGTAACAGTGACTGTAAGGTTGTTAATGACATAGTCTCTGCAATGGAGAAGAAAGAATCCTGTGTTGCACTTTTTATAGACCTATCTAAGGCCTTTGATACAATGGATCATACTGATTGAAAAACTTCAATCACTTGGTTTTGACAGCAATGCTTATAAATGGTTCCAGAAATAACTAGGTGGAAGACGTCAAGCAATAGTTGCACAAGGTTATCAGTCAACTTTTCTTAAAATCACAAAAGGTGTGCCTCAAGGTTCAATTTTGGGTCCAATGCTTTTTATTATGTATATTAATGACCGTGCCTCTTCAATTAAGAACAGTGTTGTTCACTTTTATGCTGATGACCCAGTTATGTATTCTATCCAAGAAGCATTTTGTAATTTGAAAAGGGATTTTCTAGCCATCTAGAATTCTCTGATTTAAAATAAACTTGTTCTTAATCCTGACAAAACACTACTATATGTGCTTTACCAGATCACAAATTGATGACTCTCCTGATTTATCAATTAACACTATAAATAGTATCCAAATTAAAAGAGTCACAAGCTATAAATACCTGGGAATATGGCTACATGAATGCTTTTATTTTAAAATGCATGTTGAACACAAGTTTAAAATTGACAATGAAATTGAGCTTCTTTTATAGAAATAGGCCATGCTTTACTTTTGAGAATAGAGTAAAAATTGTACTCTAATGCAGATATAATTTATACATATACCTCTGCACAAGTTCTCAAAACCTTGGATGCACTTTAATCATAGTTCATCACAGGAGATGGCTTTGTGTTTTATATGAGAAAGTTTGGTGGTCATCTCTTTCCAAGAGCTGTGAACAACACTATTTTTTTAAACTATAAAGCCATTTTTGATTTTAGGAGATCAAAAGCACCATGCCAGTCAGTCTGCATTGATGGACAGGAGATAAGAGACTGTGCAGACCTTCAAGTACCTGGATGAAAAACTGGAGTGGTCTGCCAATGTGGATGCAGTGTACAGAAAAGGCCTCTTCTTCTTGAAACGGCTCAGTTCGTAGTCTCTGCAGTGACATGCTGTTCATGTTCTACCACACTGTCATGGCAGGTACACTGTTCTATGCTGCTGTCTGTTGGGGGAGCGTCATTACGGACAGGACCTGTAGGCGCCTGGACAAACTGATGAAAAAGGCCAGTTCTGTGCT